>NW_026285818.1:0-77081 GCF_023373465.1 Oncorhynchus keta | reverse complement strand
GCAGCGGTTCCAAACCCACCGCTTGGCCAAAGAGCTCTATTTCCATCTCATTGGACTAAAGCAGCTGTTCCAAACCCACCGCTTGGCCAAAGAGCTCTATTTCCATCTCATTGGACTAAAGCAGCTGTTCCAAACCCACCTCTTGGCCAAAGAGCTCTATTTCCATCTCATTGGACTAAAGCAGCGGTTCCAAACCCACCGCTTGGCCAAAGAGCTCTATTTCCACCTCATTGGACTAAAGCAGCTGTTCCAAACCCACCTCTTGGCCAAAGAGCTCTATTTCCACCTCATTGGACTAAAGCAGCTGTTCCAAACCCACCGCTTGGCCAAAGAGCTCTATTTCCACCTCATTGGACTAAAGCAGCGGTTCCAAACCCACCGCTTGGCCAAAGAGCTCTATTTCCACCTCATTGGACTAAAGCAGCGGTTCCAAACCCACCTCTTGGCCAAAGAGCTCTATTTCCACCTCATTGGACTAAAGCAGCTGTTCCAAACCCACCTCTTGGCCAAAGAGCTCTATTTCCATCTCATTGGACTAAAGCAGCGGTTCTAAACCCACCTCTTGGCCAAAGAGCTCTATTTCCATCTCATTGGACTAAAGCAGCGGTTCCAAACCCACCGCTTGGCCAAAGAGCTCTATTTCCACCTCATTGGACTAAAGCAGCGGTTCTAAACCCACCTCTTGGCCAAAGAGCTCTATTTCCACCTAATTGGACTAAAGCAGCTGTTCCAAACCCACCTCTTGGCCAAAGAGCTCTATTTCCACCTCATTGGACTAAAGCAGCTGTTCCAAACCCACCGCTTGGCCAAAGAGCTCTATTTCCACCTCATTGGACTAAAGCAGCTGTTCCAAACCCACCGCTTGGCCAAAGAGCTCTATTTCCACCTCATTGGACTAAAGCAGCGGTTCCAAACCCACCTCTTGGCCAAAGAGCTCTATTTCCACCTAATTGGACTAAAGCAGCTGTTCCAAACCCACCTCTTGGCCAAAGAGCTCTATTTCCACCTCATTGGACTAAAGCAGCTGTTCCAAACCCACCTCTTGGCCAAAGAGCTCTATTTCCATCTCATTGGACTAAAGCAGCGGTTCCAAACCCACCGCTTGGCCAAAGAGCTCTATTTCCACCTCATTGGACTAAAGCAGCTGTTCCAAACCCACCTCTTGGCCAAAGAGCTCTATTTCCACCTCATTGGACTAAAGCAGCTGTTCCAAACCCACCGCTTGGCCAAAGAGCTCTATTTCCACCTCATTGGACTAAAGCAGCGGTTCCAAACCCACCGCTTGGCCAAAGAGCTCTATTTCCACCTCATTGGACTAAAGCAGCGGTTCCAAACCCACCTCTTGGCCAAAGAGCTCTATTTCCACCTAATTGGACTAAAGCAGCTGTTCCAAACCCACCTCTTGGCCAAAGAGCTCTATTTCCACCTCATTGGACTAAAGCAGCTGTTCCAAACCCACCGCTTGGCCAAAGAGCTCTATTTCCACCTCATTGGACTAAAGCAGCTGTTCCAAACCCACCGCTTGGCCAAAGAGCTCTATTTCCACCTCATTGGACTAAAGCAGCGGTTCCAAACCCACCTCTTGGCCAAAGAGCTCTATTTCCACCTAATTGGACTAAAGCAGCTGTTCCAAACCCACCTCTTGGCCAAAGAGCTCTATTTCCACCTCATTGGACTAAAGCAGCTGTTCCAAACCCACCGCTTGGCCAAAGAGCTCTATTTCCACCTCATTGGACTAAAGCAGCGGTTCCAAACCCACCGCTTGGCCAAAGAGCTCTATTTCCACCTCATTGGACTAAAGCAGCGGTTCCAAACCCACCTCTTGGCCAAAGAGCTCCATTTCCACCTAATTGGACTAAAGCAGCTGTTCCAAACCCACCTCTTGGCCAAAGAGCTCTATTTCCACCTCATTGGACTAAAGCAGCGGTTCCAAACCCACCGCTTGGCCAAAGAGCTCTATTTCCATCTCATTGGACTAAAGCAGCGGTTCCAAACCCACCGCTTGGCCAAAGAGCTCTATTTCCATCTCATTGGACTAAAGCAGCTGTTCCAAACCCACCGCTTGGCCAAAGAGCTCTATTTCCATCTCATTGGACTAAAGCAGCGGTTCTAAACCCACCGCTGGGCCAAAGAGCTCTATTTCCACCTCATTGGACTAAAGCAGCGGTTCCAAACCCACCGCTTGGCCAAAGAGCTCTATTTCCACCTCATTGGACTAAAGCAGCGGTTCCAAACCCACCTCTTGGCCAAAGAGCTCTATTTCCACCTCATTGGACTAAAGCAGCGGTTCCAAACCCACCTCTTGGCCAAAGAGCTCTATTTCCACCTCATTGGACTAAAGCAGCTGTTCCAAACCCACCTCTTGGCCAAAGAGCTCTATTTCCACCTCATTGGACTAAAGCAGCGGTTCCAAACCCACCTCTTGGCCAAAGAGCTCTATTTCCACCTCATTGGACTAAAGCAGCTGTTCCAAACCCACCTCTTGGCCAAAGAGCTCTATTTCCACCTCATTGGACTAAAGCAGCGGTTCCAAACTCACCGCTTGGCCAAAGAGCTCTATTTCCACCTAATTGGACTAAAGCAGCGGTTCCAAACCCACCGCTTGGCCAAAGAGCTCTATTTCCACCTCATTGGACTAAAGCAGCGGTTCCAAATCCCGATACCGTTTAGTAAAACGCCAGGCGTTTACGTTTGTTGGACGACAAGAAAATAGTGCTCTTATATTTAGTTTTAGCAGAAATTATTTGCCTTCTTTAAGATGAAGAAATATGACCTAGTATCTGTTGTCATTCTGTCAGCAAACCCAACCTGTTCTTTAAGAGTAAATGTGTTTGTCAAAAAAAATGTTCAGTGGGAAACAGTTAAAAAGTAGTCCTCCTGTATATGTCGTTCAGTTTGTTCAACGTTGCAATCAAACTTATTTTTTTAAAGATCATACTTTTAAAGTGAAAATTCTGAGTCTAAGCATAATTCTGTTTTTGTGGAATTACCCGTCATCAATCTATAACACAGTAGAGGGGCTATATAACACCGTAGAGGGGCTATATAACACCGTAGAGGGGCTATATAACACCGTAGAGGGGCTATATAACACCGTAGAGGGGCTATATAACACCGTAGAGGGGCTATATAACACCGTAGAGGGGCTATATAACACCGTAGAGGGGCTATATAACACCGTAGAGGGGCTATATAACACCGTAGAGGGGCTATATAACACCGTAGAGGGGCTATATAACACCGTAGAGGGGCTATATAACACCGTAGAGGGGCTATATAACACCGTAGAGGGGCTATATAACACCGTAGAGGGGCTATATAACACCGTAGAGGGGCTATATAACACCGTAGAGGGGCTATATAACACCGTAGAGGGGCTATATAACACCGTAGAGGGGCTATATAACACAGTAGAGGGGCTATATAACACAGTAGAGGGGCTATATAACACCGTAGAGGGGCTATATAACACCGTAGAGGGGCTATATAACACCGTAGAGGGGCTATATAACACAGTAGAGGGGCTATATAACACAGTAGAGGGGCTATATAACACAGTAGAGAGGCTATATAACACAGTAGAGGGGCTATATAACACAGTAGAGAGGCTATATAACACAGTAGAGAGGCTATATAACACAGTAGAGGGGCTATATAACACAGTAGAGGGGCTATATAAAACAGTAGAGGGGCTATATAACACAGTAGAGAGGCTATATAACACAGTAGAGAGGCTATATAACACCGTAGAGGGGCTATATAACACAGTAGAGGGGCTATATAACACAGTAGAGAGGCTATATAACACAGTAGAGGGGCTATATAACACAGTAGAGGGGCTATATAACACAGTAGAGAGGCTATATAACACAGTAGAGGGGCTATATAACACAGTAGAGGGGCTATATAAAACAGTAGAGGGGCTATATAACACAGTAGAGAGGCTATATAACACAGTAGAGAGGCTATATAACACAGTAGAGAGGCTATATAACACAGCAGAGGGGCTATATAACACAGTAGAGGGGCTATATAACACAGTAGAGAGGCTATATAACACAGTAGAGAGGCTATATAACACAGTAGAGAGGCTATATAACACAGTAGAGAGGCTATATAACACAGTAGAGAGGCTATATAACACAGTAGAGAGGCTATATAACACAGTAGAGAGGCTATATGCAGTCTACTATCTAATACTAACAAGTGAGTGATTCAGACCATTATATCCGGATGAGATCCGGCCTCCGTCTCCAAGACGAAGTGAAAGCAGAGAGAATAAAGGGTCATCTCTTTACAAAATGTTTTGTCTCCAACCTCATTGGTTAATAAAAACACACTAGACACTTTCAGCGAGTTCGGTAGCATACAGACTTTACACAGCGTATCAAATCGTGTGTGTGTGTGACAGACATCTGTCGCCATTCAAAGAGGCCGTAAACACATCGCTATCTACATCTTACAGAAGACCCATCAGTAGTTTAACACACTACCGTAGCGACCAATCACAGACCAGGGCCCGCATTCACAAAGGTTCTCGGAGTTAGGAGTGCTGATCTGGATCAGTTTCTGTCTTCAGATCAGAATGAATACGACAATACGGACACTGGAGGGCACAGTCCCTCCTCCTCCTCCTCCTCTCTAACCTACACCCTAACCCCTCCTCCTCCTCTCTCCTAACCCCTCCTCCTCCTCTCCCCTCCTCTCTCTCTCCTCTCTCTAACCCCTCCTCCTCTCCTAACCCCCTCCTCCTAACCCTCCTCCTCACCCCCTCCTCTCCTAACCCCTCCTCTCTCCCTAACCCCCTCCTCTCTCTAACCCCCTCCCTCCTAACCCCCCTCTCTCCTAACCCCTCTCCTCCTCTCTCCCTAACCCTCCCCTCCTCTCTCCTAACCTCCTCCTCTCTCCTAACCCCCTCCTCCTCTCTCTAACTTACCTCCTCCTCTCTCTAACCCCTCCTCTCTCTCTAACCCCTCCTCCTCTCTCTAACCCCTCCTCCTCTCTCTAACCCCTCCCTCTCTCTCTCATAACCCTCATCTCATCTCTTTCTTCCACCTCATCATGTTTTTCCCTTCTCCAAACCGTAAAGTATCCAGGAGCCTCCAGAGCAGAGGTTTTAGGATCATATGACAGCCTTTCTAAGTGGCACCCTATTCCTATGTAGTGCTACTTTTGACCAGGACCACCAAGACTTCAGTATTTAGGAATAGAGATTGCCTTTGAGACAGGCCTTTTCTTCTGCTTTCACTTCAGGGTGTCAACAAACAAGTCAGTTCAGTTTCTCTCTCTGAACTTGCTCTTTTCCCCTACTAGTTGTTCTGCTTCTCCTCCCGTTTCTATCTGTGCCAGGCACTACTGAGAGAACACATTGGGATTAGCTGATACAACACTCAGTAAAGTGAGATAAGAGTGTAGGGAGGGAAGGGAGGAGAGAAAAAGAAAGAACGAGAGGAGGGGGGAAGGAGGAGAGAGAGGGGGAAGGGGCAGGAGGGAAGGGAGAGAGACAGGGAGAGAGGCAGGGAGGAGGAGCAGGGGAGGTGGCTTGGGTCAAGATCAGAGTTTGAAGTCAGGTGAGCTTGCAGGTCACTTTGCTTCCACTTTCTGTCTACATGTGTTTGCATCAGGCGGTTTGGTGCCGTTTATGAAGGGAGGATTAAACTCTTTTATGAGCACTACAGCACCATTGGATGACTGTCATTCGTGCCATTGCTCCATTCACCCAGTTCAATATAACATTGATAGGGTTTAGGCTACTACATGATACTCTGTCCTTATACCCATCATGAGGTTGCTACAACCAGGCCTAAACCCTATACCCATTACGAGTTGCTACAACCAGGCCTAAACCCTATACCCATCACGAGGTTGCTGCACAATTTCGACCCTACACCCATCATGTGGTTTCTGCAACCAGGCCTAAACCTACACCCATCATGGGGTTGCCCAGGCCTAAACCCCTACACACCATCATGAGGTTGCTGCAGCCAGGCCTAAACCTACCCCATCATGAGGTTTGCTACAACCAGGCCTAAACCCTACACCCATCATGAGGTTGCTACAACCAGGCCTAAACCCTACACCCATCATGAGGTTGCTACAGCAGACCTAAACCCTACACCCATCATGAGGTTGCTACAGCAGGCCTAAACCCTACACCCATCATGAGGTTGCTACAACCAGGCCTAAACCCTACACCCATCATGTGGTTTGCTACCTTCAGGCCTAAACCCTACACCCATCATGTGGTTTCTGCAACCAGGCCTAAACCCTACACCCATCATGAGGTTGCTGCAACCAGGCCTAAACCCACCCATACACCCATCATGGGGTTTGCCTGCAACCAGGCCCTAAACCCTACACCCATCATGAGGTTGCTACAGCCAGGCCCTAAACCCTACACCCATCATGAGGTTGCTACAACCAGGCCTACGCCCTACACCCATCATGTGGTTGCTGCAACCAGGCCTAAACCCTCATGTGGTTACACAGGCCTAGGCCACCCATCATGTGGTTTGCTGCAACCAGGCCTAAACCCTACACCCCATCATGTGGTTGCTGCAACCAGGCCTAAACCCTACACCCATCATGAGGTTGCTACAACCGGGCCTAAACCCTACAACCATCATGAGGTTGCTACAACCAGTACTAAACCCTACACCCCATCATAGAGGTTGCTACAACCAGGCCTAAACCCTCACCCATCATGAGGTTGCTACAACCAGGCCTAAACCCTACACCATCATGAGGTTGCTACAACCAGGCCTAAACCCTACACCCATCATGAGGTTGCTACAACCAGGCCTAAACCCTACACCCATCATGAGGTTGCTACAACCAGGCCTAAACCCTACACCCATCATGAGGTTGCTACAACCAGGCCTAAACCTACACCCATCATGAGGTTTTGCTACAACCAGGCCTAAACCCTACACCCATCATGAGGTTGCTACAACCAGGCCTAAAACCCTACACCCATCATGAGGTTGCTACAGCCAGGCCTAAACCCTACACCCATCATGAGGTTTGCTACAACCAGGCCTAAACCCTACACCCATCATGAGGTTGCTACAACCAGGCCTAAACCCTACACCCATCATGAGGTTGCTACAACCAGGCCTAAACCCTACACCCATCATGAGGTTGCTTACAACCAGGCCTAAATCGCAATAATCTAGTTGTGTTTTTCATGTTTCTGAGCGTTTAGGTGCTTGTTCTCATGTTGTCTTTTTTGGTCTCGTCTCCTTGGCTCCTCTGTGCATCTTCCCATTTACACCAGAGATCTGGATATAAATGACGAGATGCTCATGTCTCAGCCCTAACAAAATGGGAATTGTTGTCCCAAAGGCAGAAAGGCAAGCGACAAGCTTAGGTCCAAAACAAGCCTATAGAAATGCATTGGGCTGACTGTGGACAGATTTTGGAGTAAAACCTCTTGCTTCGCCTCTTCCTCTATGATTTACACACACACACAAGCCCCTCCTCACACCAAGCCCCTCCCCTCACACCAAGCCCCTCCCCCTCAACCAAGCCCCTCCCCTCACACCAAGCCCCTCCCCTCACACCAAGCCCCTCCCCTCACACCAAGCCCCTATTAGATTATTGTCAATAAATCAAATCAAAAACATTGAGATATGATATCTAGGACATATCACCCAGCCCTAATTCTACTAACATTTTGCCATGGAACAGAGAGAATAATTAACAGTTTTACAGCTCATTCCCTACAATTCTTCACATTTTGTCACAGGCTGGAGGCAAAAGTTTAGCAGTTTTTAAATATGATAACTGATGATCAATGGACTCCAACCCGGTCTGTAATTCAACCATGCTCACTACACGTTTAGACTCATGCTCACTACACGTTTAGACTCATGCTCACTACACGTTTAGACTCATGCTCACTACACGTTTAGACTCATGCTCACTACACGTTTAGACTCATGCTCACTACACGTTTAGACTCATGCTCACTACACGTTTAGACTCATGCTCACTACACGTTTAGACTCATGCTCACTACACGTTTAGACTAATGCTCACTACACGTTTAGACTAATGCTCACTACACGTTTAGACTAATGCTCACTACACATTTAGACTAATGCTCACTACACATTTAGACTAATGCTCACTACACATTTAGACTAATGCTCACTACACATTTAGACTAATGCTCACTACACATTTAGACTAATGCTCACTACACATTTAGACTAATGCTCACTACACGTTTAGACTAATGCTCACTACACGTTTAGACTAATGCTCACTACTACAAGTTTAGTTAGCTGGCTCACTACACGTTTTGACAAATGCTCACTACCAAAAAAAAAGATAGCTGGCGCTGAAATCCCCCAAAATGGCTGACAGCTGATGCAAAAGCAATCATCTAAAATGTCACCTTGTGTATTCTATTACTCTAACTGTCAACAGTAAGTTGAGACCCCGAACCCCGACTGAGTTCACCTCCGCGGGCCTACAGTTGCCCATCCCTGATTTAGACAGTGTGTTTAATAAGAATCTGCTTTTGTTTTCAGTATGTGTGTGTGTGTGTCAAGACACGATACTTCCATTACTGCTGTGTCACTGGACTCTTCCTCAAAATGCTAGTCTCTCTCTCTCCTGGTAACATAGTAACTAAAACTAGGAGGAAGTAAGGACATTCTATGAGATGTTAGTCTCCCTCTCCCCCTGGTAACATAGTAACTAAAACTAGGAGGAAGTAAGGACATTCTATGAGATGTTAGTCTCTCTCCCCCTGGTAACATAGTAACTAAAACTAGGAGGCAGTAAGGACATTCTATGAGATGTTAGTCTCTCTCTCCCCCTGGTAACATAGTAACTAAAACTAGGAGGAAGTAAGGACATTCTATGAGATGTTAGTCTCTCTCCCTGGTAACATAGTAACTAAAACGAGGAAGTAAGGACATTCTATGAGATGTTAGTCTCTCTCCTGGTAAGTAAGGACATATGAGATGTTAGTCTTCCCTGGTAACATAGTAACTAAAACTAGGAGGAAGTAAGGACATTCTATGAGATGTTAGTCTCTCTCTCTTGGTAACATAGTAACTAAAACTAGGAGGAAGTAAGGACATTCTGTGAGATGTTAGTCTCTCTCTCCTGGTAACATAGTAACTAAAACTAGGAGGAAGTAAGGACATTCTGTGAGATGTTAGTCTCTCTCTCCTGGTAACATAGTAACTAAAACTAGGAGGAAATAAGGACATTCTATGAGATGTTAGTCTCTCTCTCTCCCGGTAACATAGTAACTAAAACTAGGAGGAAATAAGGACATTCTATGAGATGTTAGTCTCTCTCTCTCTCTCTCTCCCGGTAACATAGTAACTAAAACTAGGAGGCAGTAAGGACATTCTGTGAGATGCTGTATCTGGAGCGCCTACAGAGAGATAATGAAAGAATGTGCTTCTGTTTGTGTGTTAAAAAGGTGAAATGTACAAAGATAAGATAACTTGACATTTGTTGTTCTGTCTGCAGGGTGACATTAGCGCTCATTCTGACACACACACACAAGATCCCGTGCACAACTTAGACACAGACTCCTTTCACACCACTGAGCTGGTTAGAGCAGTGTAGGACAAGACAATTTAGTCTAGGGGTTTCTGGGAAAAACATGCCCTCTCTGGAATGGCTATATACAATCGAAGTCAGACATTTACATATCGGCCTGGAGTCACTCGGCCTGAGTCACTGGCCTGGAGTCACTCGGCCTGGAGTCAGTCACCTCGGCCTGGAGTCACTCGGCCTGGAGTCACTCGGCCTGGAGTCACTGGGAGTCACTCTGTCATGTTTGGCCTACTTGTTAGATGTGTGTATACAGTTGAAGTCGGAAGTTCACATACAACTTAGCCAAATATATTTTAAACCCAGTTTTTCACAATTCCTGACATTTAATCCTAGTAAATATTCCTGTCTTAGATCAGCTAGGATCACCACTTTATTTTAAGAATGTGAAATGTCAGAATAATAGTAGAGAGAATTCATTACTTCAGCATTTATTTATTTCATCACATTCCCAGTGGGTCAGAAGTTTACATAAAGTCAATTAGTATTTGACAGCATTGCCTTTAAATTGTTTAACTTGGGTCAAACGTTTCAGGTAGCCTTCCACAAGCTTCCCACAATAAAGTTGGGTGAATTTTGCCCGTTCCTCCTGACAGAGCTGGTGTAACTGAGTCAGGTTTGTAGACCTCCTTGCTCGCACACGCTTTTTCAGTTCTGCCCACTAATTTTCTATAAGTTGAGGTCAGGGCTTTCTGATGGTCACTCCAATACCTTGACTTTGTTGTCCTTAAGCCATTTTGCCACAGCTTTGGAAGTATGCTTGGGGTCATTGTCCATTTGTAAGACCCATTTGTGACCAAGCTTTAACTTCCTGACTGATGTCTTGAGATGTTGCTTCAATATATCCACGTAATTTTCCCCGCCTCATGATGCCATCTATTTTGAGAAGTGCACCAGTCCCTCCTGCAGCAAAGCACCCCCACAACATGATGCTGCCACCCCCCGTGCTTCATGATTGGGAAGGTGTTCTTCGGCTTGCAAGCATCCCCCTTTTTCCTCCAAACATAACGATGGTCATTATGGCCAAACAGTTCTATTTTTGTTTCAGCAGAGTACATTTCTCCAAAGGCAGTTGGAGCAGTGGCTTCTTCCTTGCTGAGTGGCCTTTCAGGTTGTGTCGATATAGGACTCGTTTTACTGTGGCTATAGATACTTTTGTACCGTTTGCTCCAGCATCTTCACATCTTCACTTGCTGTTGCTCTGGAATTGATTTTTGCACCAAAGTACGTTCATCTCTAGGAGACAGAATGAGTCTCCTTCCTGAACGGTATGACGGCTGCATGGTCCCATGGTGTTTATACTTGCGTACTGTTGTTTGTACAGATGGGCGTGGTACCTTCAGGCATTTGGAAATTGCTCCCAAGGACGAACCAGACTTGTGGAGGTCTACAATTTTCTTTCTGAGGTCTTGGCTGATTTCTTTTGATTTTCCCCTGATGTCAAGCAAAGAGGCACGGAGTTAGAAAGTTGGCCTTGAAACACATCCACAGGTACACCTCCAATTGACTCAAATTATGTCAATTAGCCTATCAGAAGCTTCTAAAGTCATGACATCATTTTCTGGAATCTTCCAAGCCTTTTAAAAACAGTCAACTTAGTGAATGTAAACTTCTGACCCACTAGAAATGTGATACAGTGAATTATAAAGGTGAAATAATCTGTAAACAATTGTTGGAAATATTACTCGTGTCATGCACCAAGTAGATGTCCCAACCGACTTGCCAAAACTATAGTTTGTTAACAAGAAATGTGTGGAGTGGTTGAAAACGAGTTAAATGTGTAAGTGTATGAAATCTTCCGACTTCAACTGTATTTAATGTTGTGTTTATTAGTAGCCAACAAGAAAGCCAAACGTATATAAAATGTTGTGTTTATTAGTAGCAAATAAGTAGGCAAAACAAATGTTTAAATTTGACAAATCAGTGCTGTAGGAGTTGTCACTCTTCCAGTATCTTGATACCAGGAAGTAAAAAAGGAAAAACTCCTAGCGTTGGAGGTAAACTCCTAGCGTTGGACGGTAAACACTCCTAGCGTTGGGCGGTAAACACTCCTAGCGTTGGACGGTAAACACTCCTAGCGTTGGACGGTAAACACTCCTAGCGTTGGACGGTAAACACTCCTAGCGTTGGACGGCATTCAACACCATAGTACCCTCCAAGCTCGTCATCAAGCTCGAGACCCTGGGTCTCGAACCCGCCCTGTGCAACTGGGTACTGGACTTCCTGACGGGCCGCCCCAGGTGGTGAGGGTAGGCAACAACATCTCCTCCCCGCTGATCCTCAACACGGGGCCCCACAAGGTGCGTTCTGAGCCCTCTCCTGTACTCCCTGTTCACCCACGACTGCGTGCCACGCACGCCTCCAACTCAATCATCAGTTTGCGGACGACACAACAGTAGTAGGCTTGATTACCAACAACGACGAGACGGCCTACAGGGAGGAGGTGAGGGCCCTCGGAGTGTGGTGTCAGGAAAATAACCTCACACTCAACGTCAACAAAACTAAGGAGATGATTGTGGACTTCAGGAAACAGCAGAGGGGAACACCCCTATCCACATCGATGGAACAGTAGTGGAGAGGGTAGCTAGTTTTAAGTTCTTCGGCATACACATCACAGACAAACTGAATTGGTCCACTCACACTGACAGCGTCGTGAAGAAGGCGCAGCAGCGCCTATTCAACCTCAGGAGGCTGAAGAAATTCGGCTTGTCACCAAAAGCACTCACAAACTTCTACAGATGCACAATCGAGAGCATCCTGGCGGGCTGTATCACCGCCTGGTACGGCAACTGCTCCGCCCTCAACCGTAAGGCTCTCAGAGGGTAGTGAGGACTGCACAACGCATCACCGGGGGCAAACTACCTGCCCTCCAGGACACCTACACCACCCGTTGTTACAGGAAGGCCATAAAGATCATCAAGGACATCAACCACCGAACCACTGCCTGTTCACCCCGCTATCATCCAGAAGGCGAGGTCAGTACAGGTGCATCAAAGCTGGGACCGAGAGACTGAAAAACAGCTTCTATCTCAAGGCCATCAGACTGTTAAACAGCCACCACTAACATTGAGTGGCTGCTGCCAACACACTGTCATTGACACTGACCCAACTCCAGCCATTTTAATAATGGGAATTGATGGGAAATTATGTAAATATATCACTAGCCACTTTAAACAATGCTACCTTATATAATGTTACTTACCCTACATTATTCATCTCATATGCATATGTATATACTGTACTCTACATCATCGACTGCATCCTTATGTAACACATGTATCACTAGCCACTTTAACTATGCCACTTTGTTTACTTTGTCTACACACTCATCTCATATGTATATACTGTACTCGATACAATCTACTGTATGCTGCTCTGTACCATCACTCATTCATATATCCTTATGTACATGTTCCTTATCCCCTTACACTGTGTATAAGACAGTAGTTTTGGAATTGTTAGTTAGATTACTTGTTGGTTATCACTGCATTGTCGGAACTAGAAGCACAAGCATTTCGCTACACTCGCATTTAACATCTGCTAACCATGTGTATGTGACAAATAAAATTTGATTTGATTTGATTTGACTCCTAGCGTTGGACGGTAAACACTCCTAGCGTTGGACGGTAAACACTCCTAGCGTTGGACGGTAAACACTCCTAGCGTTGGATAAACACTCTAGCGTTGGAAACACTCCTAGCGTTGGACGATAAACACTCCTAGCGTTGGACGATAAACACTCCTAGCGTTGGACGATAAACACTCCTAGCGTTGGACGATAAACACTCCTAATGTTTCTTACAGAGTCACAATATTTTACATAGTCGTTTTTTAAAAAAAAAAATTTAAGGACCTAAGTGTTTAATCTGCTTTACGTTTTCTTTTGTTGGCCAAAGAAAGTCTGGTCCGGTAGCACAGTCACAATCTGGTCCGGTAGCACAGTCACAATCTGGTCCGGTAGCACAGTCACACTCTGGTCCGCGGTAGCACAGTCACACTCTGGTCCGCGGTAGCACAGTCACACTCTGGTCCGCGGTAGCACAGTCACACTCTGGTCCGCGGTAGCACAGTCATACAGGGATTGTGACAAACCTTCTTCTCATGTGTTAAGTCAAAGAGGCTGAGTGTGGACGTGTTTTAACACCAGTCTCATTAGTCACTCCCATCCTACAGGCTGTCATCACACATCATCCTAATGGCTTGATAATGAAGCTAGAATACAGGCTTCCCCTGTTAGAGGACAAATCACACACAGTTTTAATGGAGCGGTCGTCCACTTGAACAAGCCTGTTCTCCAAGCAGGGCAAGGTTAAGTTTCATCAGCATTCAGCTGGTCTCGCCAGTCTCTGGTTAAGACTACACACATGCGCAAAACACACACAAAACTTTCTCCAAACCCACACAACACGTCCCTTAACACCTGCCCTCCTTAACAAAACCCGTGCACTCACTGGCCCCCCCTCTTCTACATCTCACACACACACACACCATAGCCAACATCCTCCAGCAACCATCCTCTAGACAGAGAGACAGACAGACAGGACAGGGCCCCGCTTTGAGTTGGCCACCAAAACAAAGGCAGCTTTCAGCCACTCTGATCCCTGAACAAAAGGAGAAACTCAACACGGAGAAGAGGAGAGAGGACCACTCCACTCCAGCCGTACATTCAAACTGCGTCCCCCAGATAACACCCTATTCCCTATGTACCGCCGCTACTATGGACCGGGCGCATAGGGCTCTGTTCAAAAGTAGTGCACTACATAGGGAATATGGCGTCAGTTGGGACACAGGCCTCTTCACTACAACAGCAGACCGATATGAAAGATGTCCCTTTCTCACCAGAACAATGGTTAGTTATGACCAAGTGACCGGAGGCTGTTTTTAAAGGGTTTAACAGGTGTAAAACTATCCCTGCCTGGTTGAGGTATCTGGCCTGGGAGGAGTAGAGAAACAAGGGGTTGAGGTATCTGGCCTGGGAGGAGTAGAGAAACAAGGGGGTTGAGGTATCTGTCCTGGGAGGACCAGAGAAACAAGGGGGTCGAGGTATCTGTCCTGGGAGGACCAGAGAAACAAGGGGGTCGAGGTAACTGAGCTGGGAGGGTCAGAGAAACAAGGGGGTCGAGGTATCTGTCCTGGGAGGGTCAGAGAAACAAGGGGTTGAGGTAACTGAGCTGGGAGGGTCAGGGAAACAAGGGGTCGAGGTAACTGAGCTGGGAGGGTCAGAGAAACAAGGGGGTCGAGGTAACTGAGCTGGGAGGACCAGAGAAACAAGGGGTTGAGGTATCTGGCCTGGGAGGACCAGAGAAACGAGGGGTTGAGGTAACTGAGCTGGGAGGACCAGAGAAACAAGGGGGTCGAGGTAACTGAGCTGGGAGGACCAGAGAAACAAGGGGGTTGAGGTAACTGAGCTGGGAGGACCAGAGAAACAAGGGGGTTGAGGTAACTGAGCTGGGAGGACCAGAGAAACAAGGGGTTGAGGTAACTGAGCTGGGAGGACCAGAGAAACAAGGTGAGTGTAGGGTGGGGATCAGAAAGGGGGTGAGAGAGGGGGGTTAGAGGTGTCAACAGTGAGGGGTGCTGCCTGGACTCGTCAGCAGCGTGAGCCCCAACAGTCATGAGCTGAGTCCCATGTGGCACCCTGGCCACAGGGCTCTGGTTAAAAGTAGTGTAATATATAATGGCACCCTGGCCATAGGGCTCTAGTTAAAAGTAGTGTAATATATAATGGCACCCTGGCCATAGGGCTCTGGTTAAAAGTAGTGTAATATATAATGGCACCCTGGCCATAGGGCTCTGGTTAAAAGTAGTGTAATATATAATGGCACCCTGGCCATAGGGCTCTGGTTAAAAGTAGTGTACTATATAATGGCACCCTGGCCATAGGGCTCTGGTTAAAAGTAGTGTACTATATAATGGCACCCACAATGGCCATAGGGCTCTGGTTAAAAGTAGTGTAATATATAATGGCACCCTGGCCATAGGGCTCTGGTTAAAAGTAGTGTACTATATAATGGCACCCTGGCCATAGGGCTCTGGTTAAAAGTAGTGTACTATATAATGGCACCCTGACCATAGGGCTCTGGTTAAAAGTAGTGTAATATATAATGGCACCCTGACCATAGGGCTCTGGTTAAAAGTAGTGTAATATATAATGGCACCCTGGCCATAGGGCTCTGGTTAAAAGTAGTGTAATATATAATGGCACCCTGGCCATAGGGCTCTGGTTAAAGTAGTGTAATATATAATGGCACCCTGGCCATAGGGCTCTGGTTAAAAGTAGTGTACTATAAAGGGAATAGTGTAGGTAACACCCCTGAACTCCACTGATGTTAACTGAACCAGTTTGAACTTCATTAAAAAGACTCCTTCTGTGGCGTTCCCATGACAACCGACCTGGGGAACGGGGGGGTAGGATGATGGGGAGGGTGTTTGTCTGATTGAGGGAGGCTCCTGCTGAAAAGAAGTCTCACGCTTGGCCCCCTCATCTTCTCACATAGTCACCCCCAACTACCAGGAACATGTAAACAGAGGAGAAACACATGGTTCAGACTATAGAGTCTAGTAGTTACAGGGGTGCAATGTTCTCTACCGAGGCCGCAAGGATTAGGGACTATTTAGAGTTTTGGGGTCAACGTTTGAGGGCTCATCGGTTGAATTTGAGGAGTTAATCTGATTCAATGATGTCCTTTTGAATAAAGAAGCAACCGGTTGGGTGGAACCACTACAGACGTCGCCCCACTGGTAGAGCAGCTGGTGATTGGTGGTCCCGCCCCACTGGTAGAACCGATGCACTGGTAGAGCAGCTGTTGATATGTGGGCCCACCCCACAGGTAGAACAGCCGGTGATTGGTGGGCCCGCCCCCACTGGTAGAACAGCCAGTGATTGGTGGGCCCGCCCCCACTGGTAGAACAGCCAGTGATTGGTGGGCTTGATTCATCAACAGTTCATGCAGTCTACCACTAACAAGCCTA
This sequence comes from Oncorhynchus keta, assembly GCF_023373465.1. NCBI lineage: Eukaryota > Metazoa > Chordata > Actinopteri > Salmoniformes > Salmonidae > Oncorhynchus > Oncorhynchus keta. Next base: position 60,527 of record NW_026285818.1, on the reverse strand, counting down.
GAAAGCAAGTAACCTCAGTCCCAGACTGGAACCTAGAATACATCTCAGCAGATATTACAGGTTCTATGAACAAAGTCTGACACACGACTTACAGCGTCAGTGTGACACACACACACACACACACACACACACACACACACACACACACACACACACACACACACGGAATGCAGGCAAACTGCAATCCCGTTCATAAGAAACTGTTAGAAATTATTTACTGTGTGAGAGTCTAAAACAACACTTAAGCTGTCTGTACTCTGAGCTTTTCCATCAGAAAGGACCCATGAGCACCCAGAAGACTTATACACAGAGGGCACGTCCCCCCCCCCCCTAAGATTTGTCCTCGATTCAGCTTCAGCTGAAGCCAACTTCATAAAATTGCGATAAATCAAGTTAAGAGTAGTTATCTTGTCCAACTATCTTAGCTGGGATGCCTGCTGGCCTGGTAGACTTCAGAGAAAAAGTGATAACTAAAATGTAGTGAATAACTCACATTCCTTTCGGTCTTTTATCCAGATTTGAGCAGAGGTGCACAGAAGTATATTCATCTTCTTTAATATAGATAAATAACCACCAGACAGGATCGTATAGATTAGCTCAAGAGGTGTGCTTAGATATGCAGAAAAATTAGACATTCAAATCCATAAATTATGCATTTCTGTTTATTACAGATCAGGGACAAATTATGTCATTTTGTTTCCGTGATTCCTGTTAATGTGCTGTACTTCATGTGCTGTACTTCATGTACTGTACTTCATGTACTGTACTTCATGTACTGTACTTCATGTACTGTACTTCAATAACCCCCAAAACAATATAGATATTTTCAAACTCAAGGCGCCATGTCATAGCTGACAGACTGTTCTATATTCAGACATCTTTGAATCTTAATTCAGAGCAGATATTTAAAAACAGGGTGTTTGAGGGAACGTGATCATGAAACCCAGATGGAGATTTTACTGTAATTCTGTTATCAAAGTCTACATCTGCACAGTTCTTCCACTAAGTTAGTTTTTGCTACATTTACCAGCAACAACTTGTTCAACGTGGTCCTTGTGCCGAGACTTGTATGGTTTGATAAACGTTTGATAAAAGTTTGTGTTTGGCATATATTTTAAAGTTTTTAAAAAAGTCCAAGCGTAATTTGGTTAGCGTGGAATTGCCCACTCGTAGTACAACGATCCCATTCAATTCACAATCAACTTAACAGCTAACTAAAAAAAAATACATTAATTTGTATTTATTCTGGGTGTGTGAACAGATCTTAAGGGCCAGTAACATCTGTGTTGGCCACATCTTTCCCTCCGTCTCTAAAACACAGAGGGGAAAAACCCCACTAAGTCCAGCGAGGTGATCAGATCAACAACTCTGAAGTAAAAGTGAAAGAAAGTCTCTCAGCCAGTCATCTCTGGCATCGATGAGAGAGGCATGTTCACACTGGGGGCAGGAGGGGGCAAGGCATGTCCACACTGGGGGGCAGGAGGGGCAAGGCATGTCCACACTGGGGGGCAGGAGGGGGCAAGGCACGTCCACACTGGGAGACTGGCCAACTGATGTCATCGGTGTACTCACCACCCACCCACTAATGTGATACCATTAGGGTGCCCACCAATCACACACACAGCTTGCTCTGCCCACCAATCACACACACAGCTTGCTCTGCCCACCAGTCCCACACACAGCTAGCTCTGCCCACCAGTCCCACACACAGCTAGCTCTGCCCACCAGTCCCACACACAGCTAGCTCTGCCCACCAGTCCCACACACAGCTAGCTCTGCCCACCAGTCCCACACACAGCTAGCTCTGCCCACCAGTCCCACACACAGCTAGCTCTGCCCACCAGTCCCACACACAGCTAGCTCTGCCCACCAGTCCCACACACAGCTAGCTCTGCCCACCAGTCACACACACAGCTAGCTCTGCCCACCAGTCACACACACAGCTAGCTCTGCCCACCAGTCACACACACAGCTTGCTCTGCCCACCAGTCACACACACAGCTTGCTCTGCCCACCAGTCACACACACAGCTTGCTCTGCCCACCAGTCACACACACACAACTTGCTCTGCCCACCAGTCACACACACACAGCTTGCTCTGCCCACCAGTCACACACACACAGCTAGCTCTGCCCACCAGTCACACACACACAGCTAGCTCTGCCCACCAGTCACACACACACAGCTAGCTCTGCCCACCAGTCACACACACACAGCTAGCTCTGCCCAGCAGTCACACACACACAGCTAGCTCTGCCCAGCAGTCACACACACAGCTAGCTCTGCCCAGCAGTCACACACACACAGCTAGCTCTGCCACAGAGTTACATACAACAACTGTAATAAAACAAACATACACTATTGAGTTTAACCAAGATCACATTTAAAATGACCCATGTCGACATTGTCCTGTATAACTGCATTTAAATACACAGAGAGGAGATATGAAACCAGACTGATCGTCTGTTATAGAGGAGATATGAAACCAGACTGATAGTCTTGTTATAGAGAGGAGGAGATATGAAACCAGACTGATAGTCTGTTATAGAGAGGACACATGAAACCAGACTGATAGTCTGTTATAGAGAGGAGGAGATATGAAACCAGACTGATAGTCTGTTATAGAGAGGAGGAGATATGAAACCAGACTGATAGTCTGTTATAGAGAGGAGGAGATATGAAACCAGACTGATAGTCTGTTATAGAGAGGAGATATGAAACCAGACTGATAGTCTGTTATAGAGAGGAGATATGAAACCAGACTGATAGTCTGTTATAGAGAGGAGATATGAAACCAGACTGATAGTCTGTTATAGAGAGGAGATATGAAACAAGACATAGTCTGTTAATGTTGCTAGTTACATACAGTGCTACCAGTATGTAGGTTGAGTTCTGTGTGTCTGTATCTGTTAGAACAGCTACTGTAAACACACACACTAGTCTGATGCTGCCCTGAAGGTCTCCCCTGCTTCCCCTGACCTGCTACTGAGTTGAGTCCCAAATGGCAAACTATCCTTTATATAGCACCCTATGAGGACTGGTCAACAGTAGTGTACTATGTAGGGAATAGGATGCCATATGGGACACAGCCCAAAACTCTCTCTCCAGCAGGGAGACGGTTTTGAACACACAGCCTCTGCTTTAGCCATCATTGGTCTGCTAGAAACAAGTTCCGAAACAACCTCTGTTCTGGGGCCCGTGTTCAAAACAGGAGCGCTGATCTAGGATCAGGAGCCCTCTCTCTGTCCATGTAATATTATCCATTACAACAGATAAGACAAAACAGATGTGAGATCAGCCTTGAGATAATATAATATACATGGTCCCTGGCAAAAAAAAACGGTGAATGCTGCGTGAAGAAGTACTTGGCAGTATGTTCCACGTGTCGGAAGTATCATCTACACTATAGAACGTGTGGAGGTCAGTGGATGGAAGGATTCCACACTATTCAACCTTCCGTTTTAGTTTGAACGTTCGGACACAATATCAAATACAACCGGAAGGAATGGAACTCATACCCAACGTGGGAGAACATTCTAGACCAGCTAATGGAAGAAGACAAACCAGAACAGATGCGTTATTTTTTTTCCCATAACAATAAGATAAACCCTAAGTCTGTCAGAGACGGAAAAAGGCATGTTTCAGACGTCCATATTCAATTTCAGATTTTTTTTTAAAACACCTCTCAAATAAATAAATAAATATATATATATATATATATATATATATATATATATAACACTACAAGAAACGTTGCAATGTTGAACAACAAAGTGTGTATATTTTGATCATGAAGCATCAATGATTCCGCATATAAACTTCACTACAAATGTATCCACATCATCAGGAGAACAGACGTTACGGTTAGAAAGTTCCAATGCCTGGGATACATACGACTGGTCTCAATTACAGACGTTAGTGTTTGAGTCCTGGTGTTCAACCAACAGTTCCACACACACACACGCCACATCAGCAGTAACTGATGAAAACACAGGACCATTGTTTTTACCATCCCAACGTTTATATCCCCCCGAATTATGTTTAAATTCATCATTCTACATACACTCCCGTTCCACTTTTTTTAATCTTCCAAAGGGCTCATTAAAATGTCAAGCGTGTCACCCCCCAAAAACAATTGCGCTTCAATCCAATGAAAAACGTAGGCTCACCATTTGGAGAGAAAAAACCTACAAATCATATTGTGTAATACCAATGCGCAAAGTTTGCCTGGTATAATTACTTACGGTTTGGCGTAAAGTTTGTAGGGGGGAATAAAAGTTGGTGCAACGGAGAGGTCGGTCTCCTTGTCCTGTTGTGTGTGAGCTGTCTGTCTGTTGGACTTTGGACTGGTAATAACAAAGCCAAGAGTGAACAACACGACGCGGAGCGGAGCGCGGACGGGACCGAGTGGAGATCCGAGCTCTAGTGCCGGGCGTTACGTAACCAGCTGTTAACTTTTAGAAAGGCTCAGCGTCAGCAACAAGCATGTTAGTGTAACAGCTCGGAACAGAGCGAGGGAATCCTCTGTCGTCTCCCACCATTTTAGCGAGCCTGCGCGCAATGCCCTTCTTTAACCCCTAAATCCCCGTGACGCTCGAGCGTAATTATCATGTCTGTATAGAACAAACATCAGATGTATTGATTGGGTAGGCCTACAGACTGAAATTGTATTTCTTTCATATACCATTGCACGTTGACCTACATTGAGGTATAAGTCAACCGGATGATGTAGTGAAGAGACGTTTGACTTTATAGATAGATGGGTTTTATTGCAGGTTGAAAGGAGGTTGATGTTGTAGGTAGGGGCTATACTGTCATGAAACCATTAAGCTGTGGCCCCAAAGCTGCAGCTACTAATAGCAACAATACCCCGTGGCGCAGAGTCTATTCCGACCATTCTCATTGGACAGATAAAGGCAGAGCCCCCATGAGCTTTGGACTAGTAACCTGAAGGTTGCAAGATCGAATCCCCAGAGCTGACAAGGTAAACATCTTTCGTTCTGCCCCTGAACAAGGCAGTTAACCCACTGTTCCTAGGCCGTCATTGAAAATAACAATTTGTTCTGAACTGACTTGCCTAGAAAAATAAAAAAAAATCCACACATATGGTATCATCTCATTGGACAGATAAAGACAGGTGATCCACACATATGGTATCATCTCATTGGACAGATTAAGACCGAACCCCCATGATGATCCACACATATGGTATCATCTCATTGGACAGATAAAGACAGGTGATCTACACATATGGTATCATCTCATTGGACAGATAAAGACAGGTGATCTACACATATGGTATCATCTCATTGGACAGATTAAGACCGAACCCCCATGATGATCCACACATATGGTATCATCTCATTGACAGATAAAGACAGGTGATCTACACATATGGTATCATCTCATTGGACAGATGATCTAACATATGGTATCATCTCATTGGACAGATTAAGATGATGATCCACACATATGGTATCATCTCATTGGACAGATAAAGACAGGTGATCCACACATATGGTATCATCTCATTGGACAGATAAAGACAGGTGATCCACACATATGGTATCATCTCATTGGACAGATAAAGACAGGTGATCCACACATATGGTATCATCTCATTGGACAGATAAGACAGATGATCTACACATATGGTATCATCTCATTGGACAGATAAAGACAGGTGATCTACACATATGGTATCATCTCATTGGACAGATTAAGACAGATGATCTACACATATGGTATCATCTCATTGGACAGATAAAGACAGGTGATCTACACATATGGTATCATCTCATTGGACAGATTAAGACCGACCCCCATGATGATCCACACATATGGTATCATCTCATTGTCCTTCTGTAGCTCAGTTGGTAGAGCATGGCGCTTGTAACGCCAGGGTAGTGGGTTCGATCCCGGGACCACCCATATGTAGAATGTATGCACATGACTGTAAGTCGCTTTGGATAAAAGCGTCTGCTAAATGGCATATATTATTATTATTATAAAAAGACAGGTGATCTACACATATGGTATCATCTCATTGGACAGATGATCTACACATATGGTATCATCTCATTGGACAGATAAAGACAGATGATCTACACATATGGTATCATCTCATTGGACAGATTAAGACCGAACCCCCATGATGATCCACACATATGGTATCATCTCATTGGACAGATAAAGACAGGTGATCCACACATATGGTATCATCTCATTGGACAGATAAAGACAGGTGATCCACACATATGGTATCATCTCATTGGACAGATAAAGACAGGTGATCCACACATATGGTATCATCTCATTGGACAGATTAAGACAGATGATCTACACATATGGTATCATCTCATTGGACAGATAAAGACAGATGATCTACACATATGGTATCATCTCATTGGACAGATGATCTACACATATGGTATCATTTCATTGGACAGATAAAGACAGGTGATCCACACATATGGTATCATCTCATTGGACAGATGATCTACACATATGGTATCATCTCATTGGACAGATAAAGACAGGTGATCCACACATATGGTATCATCTCATTGGACAGATAAAGACAGGTGATCCACACATATGGTATCATCTCATTGGACAGATGATCTACACATATGGTATCATCTCATTGGACAGATGATCTACACATATGGTATCATCTCATTGGACAGATAAAGACAGGTGATCCACACATATGGTAACATCTCATTGGACAGATAAAGGCCGAACCCCCATGATGATCCACACATATGGTATCATCTCATTGGACAGATAAAGACAGATGATCTACACATATGGTATCATCTCATTGGACAGATAAAGACAGGTGATCCACACATATGGTATCATCTCATTGGACAGATAAAGGCTGAACCCCCATGATGATCCACACATATGGTATCATCTCATTGGACAGATAAAGGCCGAACCCCCATGATGATCCACACATATGGTATCATCTCATTGGACAGATAAAGGCCGAACCCCCATGATGATCCACACATATGGTAACATCTCATTGGACAGATAAAGACAGATGATCTACACATATGGTATCATCTCATTGGACAGATCAAGACAGATGAGCCACACATATGGTAACATCTCATTGGACAGATAAAGGCCGAACCGCCATGATGATCCACACATACGGTATCATCTCATTGGACAGATAAAGGCCGAACCTCCATGATGATCCACACATATGGTATCATCTCATTGGACAGATAAAGGCCGAACCCCCATGATGATCCACACATATGGTATCATCTCATTTGACAGATAAAGGCTGAACCCCCATGATGATCCACACATATGGTATCATCTCATTGGACAGATCAAGACAGATGAGCCACACATATGGTAACATCTCATTGGACAGATAAAGGCCGAACCGCCATGATGATCCACACATACGGTATCATCTCATTGGACAGATAAAGGCCGAACCTCCATGATGATCCACACATATGGTATCATCTCATTGGACAGATAAAGGCCTTTCAACTCCCCATGATGATCCACACATATGGTATCATCTCATTGGACAGATAAAGGCCAAGAACCCCCATGATGATCCACACATATGGTATCATCTCATTGGACAGATAAAGGCTAACCCCATGATGATCCACACATATGGTATCATCTCAGAAAGCATGGCCTTTCAACTCTTCTCCAATATCCAGTCTGTTTGTGAAACATTCCACTCCAAACATAGCATGCCAAGGAGTGTAATGACAGTGAAACAGACGGGTACCCAGGCTAGGGTTAATGTGCTAATGGTTCTCTAAGGTGTGTAATGACAGTGAAACAGACGGGTACCCAGGCTAGGTTAATGTGCTAATGGTTCTCTAAGGTGTGTAATGACAGTGAAACAGACGGGTACCCAGGCTAGGGTTAATGTGCTAATGGTTCTCTAAGGAGTGTAATGACAGTGAAACAGACGGGTACCCAGGCTAGGGTTAATGTGCTAATGGTTCTCTAAGGTGTGTAATGACAGTTAAACAGACGGGTACCCAGGCTAGGGTTAATGTGCTAATGGTTCTCTAAGGAGTGTAATGACAGTGAAACAGACGGGTACCCAGGCTAGGGTTAATGTGCTAATGGTTCTCTAAGGTGTGTAATGACAGTTAAACAGACGGGTACCCAGGCTAGGGTTAATGTGCTAATGGTTCTCTAAGGAGTGTAATGACAGTTAAACAGATGGGTACCCAGGCTAGGGTTAATGTGCTAATGGTTCTCTAAGGAGTGTAATGACAGTTAAACAGACGGGTACCCAGGCTAGGGTTAATGTGCTAATGGTTCTCTAAGGTGTGTAATGACAGTTAAACAGATGGGTACCCAGGCTAGGGTTAATGTGCTAATGGTTCTCTAAGGAGTGTAATGAATGTTAAGTACCCAGGCTAGGGTTAATGTTCTCTAAGGAGTGTAATGAACCTGGTTAAGTACCCAGGCTAGGGTTAATGTGCTAACAGAGTTAACACGTACAGTGAAGAGATGTAGCAGACGTTCTCTCAGAGCCTGGTGTTTGACCTAACAGAGTTAACACGTACAGTGAAGAGATGTAGCAGACGTTCTCTCTCAGAGCCTGGTGTTTGACCTAACAGAGTTAACACGTACAGTGAGGAGATGTAGCAGACGTTCTCTCTCAGAGCCTGGTGTTTGACCTAACAGAGTTAACACGTACAGTGAAGAGATGTAGCAGACGTTCTCTCTCAGAGCCTGGTGTTTGACCTAACAGAGTTAACACGTACAGTGAAGAGATGTAGCAGACGTTCTCTCTCAGAGCCTGGTGTTTGACCTAACAGAGTTAACACGTACAGTGAAGAGATGTAGCAGACGTTCTCTCTCAGAGTCTGGTGTTTGACCTAACAGAGTTAACACGTACAGTGAAGAGATGTAGCAGACGTTCTCTCAGAGCCTGGTGTTTGACCTAACAGAGTTAACACGTACAGTGAAGAGATGTAGCAGACGTTCTCTCAGAGCCTGGTGTTTGACCTAACAGAGTTAACACGTACAGTGTAGAGATGTAGCAGACGTTCTCTCAGAGCCTGGTGTTTGACCTAACAGAGTTAACACGTACAGTGAAGAGATGTAGCAGACGTTCTCTCTCAGAGTCTGGTGTTTGACCTAACAGAGTTAACACGTACAGTGAAGAGATGTAGCAGACGTTCTCTCAGAGTCTGGTGTTTGACCTAACAGAGTTAACACGTACAGTGAAGAGATGTAGCAGACGTTCTCTCTCAGAGCCTGGTGTTTGACCTAACAGAGTTAACACGTACAGTGTAGAGATGTAGCAGACGTTCTCTCAGAGCCTGGTGTTTGACCTACAGTGAAGAGATGTAGCAGACGTTCTCTCTCAGAGCCTGGTGTTTGACCTAACAGAGTTAACACGTACAGTGTAGAGATGTAGCAGGCGTTCTCTCAGAGCCTGGTGTTTGACCTAACAGAGTTAACACGTACAGTGTAGAGATGTAGCAGACGTTCTCTCTCAGAGCCTGGTGTTTGACCTAACAGAGTTAACACGTACAGTGAAGAGATGTAGCAGACGTTCTCTCTCAGAGCCTGGTGTTTGACCTAACAGAGTTAACACGTACAGTGTAGAGATGTAGCAGACGTTCTCTCAGAGTCTGGTGTTTGACCTAACAGAGTTAACACGTACAGTGAAGAGATGTAGCAGACGTTCTCTCAGAGTCTGGTGTTTGACCTAACAGAGTTAACACTTACAGTGAAGAGATGTAGCAGACGTTCTCTCTCAGAGTCTGGTGTTTGACCTAACAGAGTTAACACGTACAGTGAAGAGATGTAGCAGACGTTCTCTCTCAGAGTCTGGTGTTTGACCTAACAGAGTTAACACGTACAGTGAAGAGATGTAGCAGACGTTCTCTCTCAGAGTCTGGTGTTTGACCTAACAGAGTTAACACGTACAGTGAAGAGATGTAGCAGACGTTCTCTCTCAGAGCCTGGTGTTTGACCTAACAGAGTTAACACGTACAGTGAAGAGATGTAGCAGACGTTCTCTCAGAGTCTGGTGTTTGACCTAACAGAGTTAACACGTACAGTGAAGAGATGTAGCAGACGTTCTCTCAGAGCCTGGTGTTTGACCTAACAGAGTTAACACGTACAGTGAAGAGATGTAGCAGGCGTTCTCTCTCAGAGTCTGGTGTTTGACCTAACAGAGTTAACACGTACAGTGAAGAGATGTAGCAGGCGTTCTCTCAGAGTCTGGTGTTTGACCTAACAGAGTTAACACGTACAGTGAAGAGATGTAGCAGACGTTCTCTCTCAGAGTCTGGTGTTTGACCTAACAGAGTTAACACGTACAGTGAAGAGATGTAGCAGACGTTCTCTCAGAGTCTGGTGTTTGACCTAACAGAGTTAACACGTACAGTGAAGAGATGTAGCAGACGTTCTCTCTCAGAGCCTGGTGTTTGACCTAACAGAGTTAACACGTACAGTGAAGAGATGTAGCAGACGTTCTCTCTCAGAGCCTGGTGTTTGACCTAACAGAGTTAACACGTACAGTGAAGAGATGTAGCAGACGTTCTCTCTCAGAGTCTGGTGTTTGACCTAACAGAGTTAACACGTACAGTGAAGAGATGTAGCAGACGTTCTCTCTCAGAGTCTGGTGTTTGACCTAACAGAGTTAACACGTACAGTGAAGAGATGTAGCAGACGTTCTCTCAGAGTCTGGTGTTTGACCTAACAGAGTTAACACGTACAGTGTAGAGATGTATTCTCTCTCAGAGTCTGGTGTTTGACCTAACAGAGTTAACACGTACAGTGAAGAGATGTAGCAGACGTTCTCTCTCAGAGCCTGGTGTTTGACCTAACAGAGTTAACACGTACAGTGTAGAGATGTAGCATTCTCTCTCAGAGTCTGGTGTTTGACCTAACAGAGTTAACACGTACAGTGAAGAGATGTAGCAGACGTTCTCTCTCAGAGTCTGGTGTTTGACCTAACAGAGTTAACACGTACAGTGAAGAGATGTAGCAGACGTTCTCTCTCAGAGTCTGGTGTTTGACCTAACAGAGTTAACACGTACAGTGAAGAGATGTAGCAGACGTTCTCTCTCAGAGCCTGGTGTTTGACCTAACAGAGTTAACACGTACAGTGAAGAGATGTAGCAGACGTTCTCTCAGAGTCTGGTGTTTGACCTAACAGAGTTAACCGTACAGTGTAGAGATGTAGCAGACGTTCTCTCTCAGAGTCTGGTGTTTGACCTAACAGAGTTAACACGTACAGTGAAGAGATGTAGCAGACGTTCTCTCAGAGTCTGGTGTTTGACCTAACAGAGTTAACACGTACAGTGAAGAGATGTAGCAGACGTTCTCTCTCAGAGCCTGGTGTTTGACCGAACAGAGTTAACACGTACAGTGAAGAGATGTAGCAGACGTTCTCTCTCAGAGCCTGGTGTTTGACCTAACAGAATTAACACGTACAGTGAAGAGATGTAGCAGACGTTCTCTCAGAGTCTGGTGTTTGACCTAACAGAGTTAACACGTACAGTGAAGAGATTAGCAGACGTTCTCTCAGAGCCTGGTGTTTGACCTAACAGAGTTAACACGTACAGTGAAGAGATGTAGCAGACGTTCTCTCAGAGCCTGGTGTTTGACCTAACAGAGTTAACACGTACAGTGAAGAGATGTAGCAGACGTTCTCTCTCAGAGCCTGGTGTTTGACCTAACAGAGTTAACACGTACAGTGTAGAGATGTAGCAGACGTTCTCTCTCAGAGCCTGGTGTTTGACCTAACAGAGTTAACACGTACAGTGAGGAGATGTAGCAGACGTTCTTTCAGAGCCTGGTGTTTGACCTTTAACACGTACAGTGAAGAGATGTAGCAGACGTTCTCTCAGAGCCTGGTGTTTGACCTAACAGAGTTAACACGTACAGTGAAGAGATGTAGCAGACGTTCTCTCAGAGTCTGGTGTTTGACCTATAACAGAGTTAACACGTACAGTGAAGAGATGTAGCAGACGTTCTCTCTCAGAGCCTGGTGTTTGACCTAACAGAGTTAACACGTACAGTGTAGAGATGTAGCAGACGTTCTCTCAGAGCCTGGTGTTTGACCTAACAGAGTTAACACTTGAAGAGATGTAGCAGACGTTCTCTCAGAGCCTGGTGTTTGACCTTTAACACGTACAGTGAAGAGATGGAGCAGACGTTCTCTCAGAGTCTGGTGTTTGACCTAACAGAGTTAACACGTACAGTGAAGAGATGTAGCAGACGTTCTCTCTCAGAGCCTGGTGTTTGACCTAACAGAGTTAACACGTACAGTGAAGAGATGTACAACGTTCTCTCTCAGAGCCTGGTGTTTGACCTAACAGAGTTAACACGTACAGTGAAGAGATGTAGCAGGCGTTCTCTCAGACTGGTGTTTGACCTAACAGAGTTAACACGTACAGTGAAGAGATCACGTTCTCTCTCAGAGTCTGGTGTTTGACCTAACAGAGTTAACACGTACAGTGTAGAGATGTAGCAGACGTTCTCTCAGAGCCTGGTGTTTGACCTTCCTCAATGTCACAAGTACTACTGATGGTTCAGCTTCATGTGTTCCTCTCACACAATAACACAAAGGACTCGGTCTGATAGGTGTGTTCGTAACCAAGCGTATTTACCAGCATACGACTGGGGGAAAAATCCACTTTGAATCCCCCCTCCAACTGGCGATTACTAGTGGGGGAAACTCATCATCTCTGAACTCCTGACTCCTCCCACATGCTGACCTCTGATGCTGACCTCTGATGTCACATACTAAGGAAATTACCTCTATAGCAGCATTTTTTTTTTGGGGGGGGGCATTTAAATGTAACAACAAAACATTATTTATAAAAAAGCAATCTACTAATGTGGTTTTTGAACGTTATATAATTTGTTTATGAGCATGATGGCTGTCCTGTTAGATTACGGTGGACGCGGTTTGTCAGCCAATCAGCGTTTCTCAACGAGTTCAAAACACATGAATGCATCCAATCCAACTGGTATTTACCACTTCACAACTGGTATTTACCACTTCACAACTGGTAATTACCACTTCACAACTGGTATTTAACACTTCACAACTGGTATTTACCACTTCACAACTGGTAATTACCACTTCACAACTGGTAATTACCACTTCACAACTGGTAATTACCACTTCACAACTGGTAATTACCACTTCACAACTGGTAATTACCACTTCACAACTGGTAATTACCACTTTCCCACTTGGTTAACAAGGCAGACACAGACATCCTATTAAAATACATCATTCTGTCGGTCAGAGAGGTTGGAATGTTGGAAACCAAGAGAAGCCCCCATGGAAACAGAATGATTCTATTGGTCATCATCATGATCGTTGTAATGTACAGTGCGCTAGGCAGTAGCACCTTGCGCTAGGCAGTGACACATAGTAGCACTTAGTGACAACAGAGAGAAGCTACACAGGAGAGGCCACTGTACTCAGGCTTACATGCTACCATGCACCAGGCCAGGCGGCTAGCTGACACCATCCACTGTTGATTGACCTGCCTGGGTAGAGTAGTGAGGTCAGGCTCAGACCAGGGCCAGGCCAGGCAGCTAGCCAACACCCTCCACTATTGATTGACCTGCCCGGGGGGCAGAGTAGTGATGTCAGGCAGGGCATTAAATAACCAATACAATTGTCCATTCACCTCCAACGGGCAGATGGTACATACAGCATGGCGCTATACTTGTGGTTCAATGGGCTGCTGTGTTCTATCACGGTAATGTAGGATTGTATGAAATGGTCCAGGACAGCAAGCCCCTACAATGGACAACTGTGTCTGTCTGTCTGTCTGTCTCTGTCTGTCTGTCTGTCTGTCTGTCTGTCTGGTCAGTAGTAGTGATGTCAGGCAGTCTGTACAATCGTCCATTCACCTCCAACTGTCTGTCTGTCAATGTACTGTCTGTCTGGGTCACTGTCTGTCTGTCTGTACTGTCTGTCTGTCTGTCTGTCTGTTACATAGGCTCCTGTCTGTCTGTCTGTCTATCTGTCTGTGTCTGTCTGTCTGTTGTCTGTCTGTCTGTCTGTCTGTCTGTCTGTCTGTCTGTCTGTCTGTCTGTCTGTCTGTCTGTCTGTCTGTCTGTCTGTCTGTTACATAGGCTCCTGTCTGTCTGTCTGTCTCTGTCTGTCTGTCTGTCTGTCTGTCTGTCTGTCTGTCTGTCTGTCTGTCTGTCTGTCTGTTACATAGGCTCCTGTCTGTCTGTCTGTCTCTGTCTGTCTGTCTGTCTGTCTGTCTGTCTGTCTGTCTGTCTGTCTGTCTGTTACAGAGGCTCCTGTCTGTCTGTCTGTCTCTGTCTGTCTGTCTGTCTGTCTGTCTGTCTGTCTGTCTGTCTGTCTGTCTGTCTGTCTGTTACATAGGCTCCTGTCTGTCTGTCTGTCTCTGTCTGTCTGTCTGTCTGTCTGTCTGTCTGTCTGTCTGTCTGTCTGTCTGTCTGTCTGTCTGTCTGTCTGTCTGTCTGTCTGTCTGTCTGTCTGTCTGTCTGTCTGTTACATAGGCTCAGGTTCCTCTAGAGCAGAGTTGTTCATCAGCTATGTGTCTTACCACCCTGTCAGAGAGCCTAACAGCCACGAGGGTATTTGTAACTTCCTCATCTCATCAGTGATCTCTTCTCTCTCTCTCCGTCCGTCCGTCCGTCCGTCTGTCTATACACACTACTGAACAGGCCTCAGGTTCCTCTAGAGCAGAGTTGTTCATCAGCTATGTGTCTTACCACCCTGTCAGAGAGCCTAACAGCCACGAGGGTATTTGTAATGAGTTCCTCATCTCATCAGTGATCTCTTCTCTCTCTCTCGCTCCTCTTCTCCCTCTCTCACTCCTCTTCTCCCTCCCTCTCTCGCTCCTCTTCTCTCTCTCTCGCTCCTCTTCTCCCTCTCTCACTCCTCTTCTCCCTCTCTCGCTCCTCTCTCCCTCCCTCTCTCGCTCCTCTTCTCCCTCTCTCGCTCCTCTTCTCCCTCTCTCTCTCGCTCCTCTTCTCCCTCTCACGCTCCTCTTCTCCCTCTCTCGCTCCTCTTCTCCCTTTCTCGCTCCTCTTCTCTCTCTCTCTCGCTCCTCTTCTCCCTCTCTCGCTCCTCTTCTCCCTCTCTCGCTCCTCTTCTCCCTTCCTCTGTCGCTCCTCTTCTCCCTTCCTCTGTTGCCCTCTTCTCCCTCTCTCGCTCCTCTTCTCCCTTTCTCGCTCCTCTTCTCCCTCTCTCTTCTCCTCTTCTCCTCTTCTCCCCTCTCTCTCCTCTTCTCCCTCTCCTCCTCTTCTCCCTCTCTCTCCTCTTCCTCTTCTCCCTCTCGCTCCTCTTCTCCCTCTCTCGCTCCTCTTCTCCCTTTCTTGCTCGCTTCTCTCTTCCTCTTCTCCCTCTCTCGCTCCTCTTCTCCCTCTCTCGCTCCTCTTCCCCTCTCTCGCTCCTCTTCTCCCTTCCTCTGTCTCCTCTTCTCCCCTTCCTCTGTCGCTCCTCTTCTCCCTCTCTCGCTCCTCTTCTCCCTTTCTCGCTCCTCTTCTCTCTCGCTCCTCTTCTCCCTCTCTCGCTCCTCTTCTCCCTTCCTCAGTCGCTCCTCTTCTCCCTTCCTCTGTCGCTCCTCTTCTCCCTTTCTCGCTCCTCTTCTCCCTCTCTCGCTCCTCTTCTCCCTCCCTCTCTCGCTCCTCTTCTCCCTTCCTCTCTCGCTCCTCTTCTCCCTCTCTCGCTCCTCTTCTCCCTCTCTCGCTCCTCTTCTCCCTCTCTCGCTCCTCTTCTCCCTTCCTCTCTCGCTCCTCTTCTCCCTCTCTCGCTCCTCTTCTCCCTCTCTCGCTCCTCTTCTCCCTCTCTCGCTCCTCTTCTCCCTCCCTCTCTCGCTCCTCTTCTCCCTCCCTCTCTCGCTCCTCTTCTCCCTCCCTCTCTCGCTCCTCTTCTCTCTCTCTCGCTCCTCTTCTCCCTCTCTCGCTCCTCTTCTCCCTCTCTCGCTCCTCTTCTTCTAGTGCTACTGACCTAAGACAACGTCATACCAGAGCTCAGGGGTCCGTATACACAAAGAATCTCAGAGTAGGAGCGTTGATCTAGGATCTGTTCATATAAATGGTTTTCATTATAATCTAAAAGGCAAAACTGATCTTAGATCAGCACTCTTTACTCAGAGACGCTTTGTGGATACGAGCCCTGGTGTCCCCCGGGTTCTGTAGATTCATGTACTTCTAAAGTAGTGTTGTTTCCCCATGAGCCACGTGTCTGAAGACAACACTAGGAGAGGAGAGGAGGAGGGAGAGGAGAGGAGAGGAGAGGAGTGGAGGAGGGAGAGAGGAGAGAAGGGAGTGGGAGGGAGAGGAGAGGAGAGGGGAGGGAGTGGAGGGAGAGGAGAGGGGGAGGGGAGGGGGAGGAGGGAGGGAGAGGAGGGAGAGGGAGTGGAGGAGGGAGAGGGAGGAGGAGGGAGGAGAGGGAGGAGGAGGACGGAGAGGAGAGGAGAGGAGAGGAGAGGAGACTTCTAGAGGAGAGGAGAGGAGAGGAGAGGAGAGGAGAGGGGTATGAGAGACTACTTCTAGGAGAGGAGAGCTTAGGAGCCTGGTATGAGAGACTACTTCTAGGAGAGGAGAGCTTAGGAGCCTGGTATGAGAGACTACTTCTAGGGGAGAGGAGAGGAAGCCTGGAGAGACTACTTGTAGGAGAGGAGGAGGAGTGGAGAGGAGAGGAGAGGAGGAGAGAGAGGAGAGGCTACTTCTAGGAGAAGAGAACTTAGGAGCCTGATATGAAAGACTACTTCTAGGAGAGGAGAGGAGAGGAGAGGCTACTTCTAGGAGAAGAGAACTTAGGAGCCTGATATGAAAGACTACTTCTAGGAGAGGAGAGGGAGAGGGAGAGGAGAGGAGAGGAGAGGAGAGGAGAGGAGAGGAGAGGAGGAAGGCTACTTCTAGGAGAAGAGAGACTTAGGAGCCTGGTATGAGAGACTACTTCTAGGAGAGGAGAGGAGAACTTAGGAGCCTGATATGAGAGACTACTTCTAGGAGAGGAGAACTTAGGAGCCTGATATGAGAGACTACTTATAGGAGAGGAGAACTTAGAAGCCTGATATGAGAGACTACTTCTAGGAGAGGAGAACTTAGAAGCCTGATATGAGAGACTACTTCCAGGAGAGGAGAGGAGAACATAGAAGCCTGGTATGAGAGACTACTTCTAGGAGAGGAGAGGAGAACTTAGAAGCCTGGTATGAGAGACTACTTCTAGGAGAGGAGAGGAGAACTTAGAAGCCTGGTATGAGAGACTACTTCCAGGAGAGGAGAGGAGAACTTAGAAGCCTGATATGAGAGACTACTTCTAGGAGAGGAGAGGAGAACATAGAAGCCTGGTATGAGAGACTACTTCCAGGAGAGGAGAACTTAGAAGCCTGGTATGAGAGACTACTTCTAGGAGAGGAGAACATAGAAGCCTGGTATGAGAGACTACTTCCAGGAGAGGAGAGGAGAACTTAGAAGCCTGGTATGAGAGACTACTTCTAGGAGGAGAGGAGAACTTAGACGCCTGATATGAGAGACTACTTCTAGGAGAGGAGAACTTAGGAGCCTGGTATGAGAGACTACATCTAGGAGAGAGGAGAGGAGTGGGGGAGGGAGAGGAGAACTAGGAGCCTGATATGAGAGACTACTCTAGGAGAGGAGAACTTAGGAGCCTGGTATGAGAGACTACATCTAGGAGAGGAGAGGAGTGGGGAGGGAGAGGAGAACTTAGGAGCCTGATATGAGAGACTACTTCTAGGAGAGGAGAGGGAGCTTAGGAGCCTGGTATGAGAGACTACTTCTAGGAGAGGAGAGGAGAACTTAGAGCCTGATATGAGAGACTACTTCTAGGAGAGGAGAGCTTAGGAGCCTGGTATGAGAGACTACTTCTAGGAGAGGAGAGGAGAACTTAGACGCCTGATATGAGAGACTACTTCTAGGAGAGGAGAGCTTAGAAGCCTGGTATGAGAGACTACTTCTAGGAGAGGAGAACTTAGGAGCCTGATATGAGAGACTACTTCTAGAGGAGAGGAGAACTTAGGAGCCTGGTATGAGAGACTAATTCTAGGAGAGGAGAACTTAGGAGCCTGGTATGAGAGACTACTTCTAGGAGAGGAGAGGAGAACTTAGGAGCCTGATATGAGAGACTACTTCTAGGAGAGGAGAACTTAGGAGCCTGGTATGAGAGACTACTTCTAGGAGAGGAGAACTTATGAGCCTGGTATGAGACTACTTCTAGGAGAGGAGAACTTAGGAGCCTGGTATGAGAGACTACTTCTAGGAGAGGAGAACTTAGGAGCCTGGTATGAGAGACTACTTCTAGGAGAGGAGAACTTAGGAGCCTGGTATGAGAGACTACTTCTAGGAGAGGAGAACTTAGGAGCCTGGTATGAGAGACTACTTCTAGGAGAGGAGAACTTAGGAGCCTGGTATGAGAGACTACTTCTAGGAGAGGAGAACTTAGGAGCCTGGTATGAGAGACTACTTCTAGGAGAGGAGAACTTAGGAGCCTGGTATGAGAGACTACTTCTAGGAGAGGAGAACTTAGGAGCCTGGTATGAGAGACTAATTCTAGGTTGAGGAGAACTTAGGAGCCTGGTATGAGAGACTACTTCTAGGAGAGGAGAACTTAGAAGCCTGGTATGAGAGACTACTTCTAGGTAGTGTCCCAAAATTGCGCCCTATTCCCTATAGTGTATAGTTCACTACTTTTGACCAGAGCACTATGGGCCTGGTCAACACTCGTGCAATAAATAGAATAGGTTCCCATTTGGATGACAAATTTAGTCATTCTTCCCCCATAATGACTTCTATGCCCTCTCTGTCTTACTCATAGATACAGAGTTCTACTAACATTCTACAATTGTAGTGTCTCATAGAAACAGAGTTCTACTAACATTCTACAATTCCATGTGTTACTCACTTAGAAACAGAGTTCTACTAACATTCTACAATTCCATGTGTACTCATAGTTCTACTAACATTCTGTGTTACTCATAGAAACAGAGTTCCATGTACTAACATTCTACCCATGGTCAACAGAGTTCTACTAACATTCTACAATTCCATGGAATAGAAACAGAGTTCTACTAACATTCACAATTCCATTTTACTCATAGAAACAGAGAGTGACTAACATTCTACAATTCCATGTCTCATTTCTACTAACCCCATAATGACTTCTATGCCCTCTCTGTCTTACTCATAGTAACATAGTTCTACTAACATTCTACAATTCCATGTGTTACTCATAGAAACAGAGTTCTACTAACATTCTACAATTCCATGTGTTACTCATAGAAACAGAGTTCTACTAACATTCTACAATTCCATGTCTTACTCATAGAAAGAGAGTTCTACTAACATTCTACAATTCCATGTCTTACTCCTCCTAGTGACAGTGACCTTCGATGGCATCGTACTGGCAGAGATTGTGGTGTGTTCAATCCCACTACTCCAGATTCTCCACTTGCAAACTTCCTGCCATTGATTTAAAAGTATTGCATTGGTGGAATAATTGGCTGGAAGGAGTTGGGTGAAGAGAGAATCAGGACGCAGCCTTTCTCTCCCTGCTCTCCCACTAGGGAACTTCTGTTGAGACTTAATGAACAGAAACACTCCCATACAACCACACAGTGTAGTGTTATGATGCCGGGAATAAATAAAAACATTGTCCTGAGCCTCCCGAGTGGAGCAGCAGTCTAAGGCACTGCGCTAGAGGCGTCACTATAGACCCGAGTTTGATCCCGGGCTGTATCACAACCGACCGTGATCGAGTGTCCCAATGGGCAGCACACAGTTGGCCCAGCGTCGTCTGGGATAAGGGAAGGGTTTGGCCGAGGGGGGGAGCTTTACTTGGCTTATCGCCCTCTAGCAACTCCTAGTGGCGGGCCGGGCACCTGCAGGCTGACTTCGGTTGTCAGTTGAACAGTGTTTCCTCCAACACATTGGTGGAGTCATTACTGTATTACCCTGGTTAGGGAGTCATTACTGTATTACCCCTGGAGGGAGTCATTACTGATTACCCTGGAGGAGTCATTACTGTATTACCCTGGAGGGAGTCATTACTGAGTTACCCTGAGGGAGTCATTATCTGTAATTGGAGGGAGTCATTAAACCTCCTGGAGGGAGTCATTACTGTATCACCCTGGAGGTTCCTTACTGTATTACCCTGGAGGAGTCAATACTGTATTACCCTGGGGGAGTCATGTGTGAAACAATGACCTCTGAACTGGGAGTCATTACTGATCACCCCTGGAGGGAGTCATTACTGAAGAACCCCCTGAGGGAGTCATTACTGTTTACCCTGAGGGAGTCATTACTGTTTCCCCTGGAGGGAGTCATTACTGTATTACACTGGACAGTCACACTGTACACCCCCTGGAGGGAGTCATTACTGTACACACCCTGGAGGGAGTCACACTGTATCACCCTGAGGGAGTCATTACTGTATCACCCCTGGGAGTCATTCAGTCCCTTTATTACTGTATTACCCTTGCGAGTCATTACTGCCTTTCCCTGGAGGGAGTCACAGATAGTATTACAGACTGAGGGAGTCACGCACATTACCCCCCTGAGGGAGTCTGTGGTTGATATTGACCCTGGAGGGAGTCATTACAAATGGATTGCCCTTGGAGGGAGTCATTACTGTATTACCCTGGAGGGAGTCATTACTGTATTACCCTGGAGGGAGTCATTACTGTATTACCCCTGGAGGGAGTCATTACTGTATCACCCCTGGAGGGAGTCATTACTGTATTACCCTTTGAGAGGGGTCATTACTGTATTACCCTGGAGGGAGTCATTACTGTATTACCCTGAGGGAGTCATTACTGTATTACCCTGGAGGGAGTCATTACTGTATTACCCTGGAGGGAGTCATTACTGTATTACCCCTGGAGGGAGTCATTACTGTATCACCCCTGAGGGAGTCATTACTGTATTACCCTGAGGGAGTCATTACTGTATTACCCCTGGAGGGAGTCATTACTGTATTACCCTGGAGGGAGTCATTACTGTATCACCCTGGAGGGAGTCATTACTGTATCACCCTGGAGGGAGTCATTACTGTATTACCCTGGAGGGAGTCATTACTGTATTACCCCTGGAGGGAGTCATTACTGTATTACCCTGAGGGAGTCATTACTGTATTACCCCTGGAGGGAGTCATTACTGTATTACCCTGGAGGGAGTCATTACTGAATCACCCCTGGAGGGAGTCATTACTGTATTACCCTGGAGGGAGTCATTACTGAATCACCCTGGAGGGAGTCATTACTGTATTACCCTGGAGGGAGTCATTACTGTATTACCCTGAGGAGTCATTACTGTATTACCCCTGGAGGAGTCATTACTGTATTACCCTGGAGGGAGTCATTACTTATCACCCTGGAGGGAGTCATTACTGTATTACCCCTGGAGGGAGTCATTACTGTATTACCCCTGGAGGGAGTCATTACTGTATCACCCTGGAGGGAGTCATTACTGTATTACCCTGGAGGGACTGGAGGGAGTCATTACTGTATCACCCCTGGAGGGAGTCATTACTGTATTACCCCTGGAGGGAGTCATTACTGTATTACCCCTGGAGGGAGTCATTACTGTATTACCCTGGAGGGAGTCATTACTGTATTACCCTGGAGGGAGTCATTACTGTATTACCCCTGGAGGAGTCATTACTGTATTACCCCTGGAGGGAGTCATTACTTTATTACCCCTGGAGGGAGTCATTACTGTATTACCCCTGGAGGGAGTCATTACTGTATTACCCTGGAGGAGTCATTACTTTATTACCCTGGAGGGAGTCATTACTGTATTACCCCTGGAGGGAGTCATTACTGTATTACCCTGGAGGAGTCATTACTGTATTACCCCTGGAGGGAATCATTACTGTATTACCCCCTGGAGGGAGTCATTACTTTATTACCCTGGAGGGAGTCATTACTTTATTACCCTGGAGGGAGTCATTGTTTATTACCATTATTACCCCTGGAGGGAGTCATTGCTTTATTACCCTTATTACCCCTGGAGGGAGACAGTGTGTTGACCATTACACAGAGAAGAAGAGGCGAGAGAGACCCATTCAGACATTAACTCTAAACATAACAACATCACCCTCTGGAGGCGAACTACTGCACAACAGGGCTGTGTTCAGCAGGGCACCAACAACGTGGAGTGTTCAGATAGAAATGGATGACGTTTAAATCAACACAGGAATAACAGACAATGGGAATAGCTTGGAGATAAGAACTGTTGAGTCTTGAGAAGGTAGAGCATCTCCTGGGCATAACGAGACCACACAAAGAAAAACAGCCAGGGGAAGAAAATAGATGTATTTATTGTTGTTCTGTCTATACATATACAAATACAGCATATCTATATATGGCACAATGTACATGTAATATAGACCCCGTAACAACACGTAATCACATTTCCTAAAGCATTGATGCCGTCGTGATGACTAATCCACCGTGGTCCCAAACGCACTGACAGATAAAGACGTGCCTGGATGCAGAGACAGTAGACCACCGCTATTCTAATAAGAAATATTCATGGCATTGGTGCCAGAGAAAGTTCAAATCAGATGACTTGATACCATACTACCCCCGAAAAACGATCTCTGTAAAGTGCATTTAATGTATTTATTTAAAGCAGTCAGATACTAACGTCCACACAAAGTGTCCTAAACCTTCTATTGTTTTCTGAAGAACGCATTGTATGTCTCTCCTGATGCTAATCCACCGCTCAGTTTTACGACCCAAAAGCTTGAAGCCATCACGATTAAACTAAAAAACAACATGTACCAAATGCACTGCTGAAAGCATTGATACCTGTTGAGTGATGACTAAACTGACCATTGTCCTGAAAGTTTTCACAGAAAGATTGATGAGTCTGAAACAAATCAGTCCAGCAAACGACTGAAAGAATTATCCTCTGATGAACTAATCCACAACGGGCTCCCCAACTACAAAGATTGTTTGAGTACAGAACTAAACCACCGCGAAACAACATGAATTAGCAGAACAAAACCAGTGTTATTGTCTTTAATACACCGGGGTCCAGAACAAAAAACCAGTGAATAGTCCTTTATACAACATTCTAGTCAAACCAGTGTTATTGTCCTTTAAACAACATATACACAGATGCCAGTGTTATTGACCTATAACATATGTACAGAACAAAATGTTATTGTCCTTTAATACAACATATATTAGTACAGAATCAAAACCAGTGTTATTGTCCTAACAGAACAAACATTGTTATGTCCTTTAATGACTAATTACCGCAGAACAAACCACTGACAGATAAAGACGTGCCTGGATGCAGAACAGTAGACTTCCTCTATTCTAATACAACATATATTAGTACAGAACAAAACCAGTGGCTTGGTGTTCAACAGAAAGTTCAAACAAAACCAGTGTTACCATACTACCCCCCACCCCCCAAAAACGACATCTCTGTAGAAGTGCCAAAACAACCTATATTTAATGTACAAATGTTAAAGTCCGTTAATACAACATATGTACAGAACAAAGTGTCCTAAACCTTAATTAGTTTTCAAGAAAACCAGTATATGTCCTTCTACAACTCGATTAGCAGAACAAAACCAGTGTTATTGTCCACGACCCAAAAGCTGAACAAAACCAGTACATCACGATATAAACAAACAAAACATGTATTGTCCTTTAATGCACTGCTAAACATAAAAATACCAGTGTTATTGTCCTTAATACAACAACATTGTCCAGAACAAAACCAGTTTTATTGTGTCACATTATCCCAGACTGAAGAAAATCCTTCAGTCAGTCCAGCAAAAACATAAACACATGGAAGAATGTTTGAGTCTCACAGAACAAAACCAGTGTTATTGTCCTTTAATACAACATATATTAGTACAGAACAAAACCAGTGTTATTGTCCTTTAATACAACATATATTAGTACAGAACAAAACCAGTGTTATTGTCCTTTAATACAACATATATTAGTACAGAACAAAACCAGTGTTATTGTCCTTTAATACAACATATATTAGTACAGAACAAAACCAGTGTTATTGTCCTTTAATACAACATATATAGTGCAGAACAAAACCAGTGTTATTGTCCTTTAATACAACATATATTAGTACAGAACAAAACCAGTGTTATTGTCCTTTAATACAACATATATTAGTACAGAACAAAACCACTGTTATTGTCCTTTTAATACAACATATATTAGTACAGAACAAAACCAGTGTTATTGTCCTTTAATACAACATATATTAGTACAGAACAAAACCAGTGTTATTGTCCTTTAATACAACATATATTAGTACAGAACAAAACCAGTGTTATTGTCCTTTAATACAACATATATTAGTACAGAACAAAACCAGTGTTATTGTCCTTTAATACAACATATATTAGTACAGAACAAAACCATTGTTATTGTCCTTTAATACAACATATTAGTGACAGACTCTCTGACCAAAACCAGTGTTAGCCAGACAACAGAAGTCCTTTAAGACAACATGGATATTAGTACAGAACAAACCAGTGTTATTGTCCTTTAATACAACATATATTAGACAACAAAACCTGAGCCAGACCAACATGATTAGGATTGTCCACATTTAATACAACATATTATTGTTACTACAGAACAAAACCAGTGACCAACATGAAGGAGGTCCTTTAATACAACATATATTAGTACAGAACAAAACCAGTGTTATTGTCCTTTAATACAACATATATTAGTACAGAACAAAACCAGTGTTAGCCAGACCAACATGAAGGAGGTCCTTTAGACAACATATATTAGCCAGAACAAAACCAGTGTTATTGTCCTTTAATACAACATATATTAGCCAGAACAAAACCAGTTATTGTCCTTTAATACAACATATATTAGTACAGAACAAAACCAGTGTTATTGTCCTTTAGACAACATATATTAGACAGAACAAAACCATTAGTCCTTTACAACACATATAGAGCCAGAACAACATGGAGTGTTATTGTCCTTTAATACAACATATATTAGCCAGAACAAAACCAGTGTTATTGTCCATTAATACAACATATTAGCCAGAACAAAACCAGTGTTATTGTCCTTTAATACAACATATATTAGTACAGAACAAAACCAGTGTTATTGTCCTTTAATACAACATATAGTAGACAGAACAAAACACTCTTGATTGCCAGTACCAACATGAAGGAGGACATTAACAAAACCAGAGCCAGACCAACATGAAGGGAGGACATTAGACAACACTCTCTGAGCTGAAGGAGGACATTAATACAACATAGCCAGACCAACATGGAGTTAGACAGAACCAAAACCATGAAGGAGGACATTAGACAACACTCTCTGAGCCAGACCAACATGGAGGAGGACATTAGACAACACTCTCTGAAGACCAACATGAAGGAGGACATTAGACAACACTCTCTGAGCCAGACCAACATGAAGGAGGACATTAGACAACACTCTCTGAGCCAGACCAACATGAAGGAGGACATTAGACAACACTCTCTGAGCCAGACCAACATGAAGGAGGACATTAGACAACACTCTCTGAGCCAGACCAACATGGAGGAGGACATTAGACAACACTCTCTGAGCCAGACCAACATGAAGGAGGACATTAGACAACAGTCTCTGAGCCAGACCAACATGAAGGAGGACATTAGACAACACTCTCTGAGCCAGCATGGAGGAGACAGGACATGAGCACAACACTCTGAGCCAGACCAACATGAAGGAGGACATTAGACAACACTCTCTGAGCCAGACCAACATGAAGGAGGACATTAGACAACACTCTCTGAGCCAGACCAACATGAAGGAGGACATTAGACAACAGTAGTCGTCTCTGAGCCAGACCAACATGGAGGAGGACATTAGACAACACTCTCTGAGCCAGACCAACATGGAGGAGGACATTAGACAACACTTCTCTGAGCCAGACCAACATGAAGGAGGACATTAGACAACACTCTCTGAGCCAGACCAACATGAAGGAGGACATTAGACAACACTCTCTGAGCCAGACCAACATGGAGGAGGACATTAGACAACACTCTCTGAGCCAGACCAACATGAAGGAGGACATTAGACAACAGTAGTCGTTCTCTGAGCCAGACCAACATGGAGGAGGACATTAGACAACACTCTCTGAGCCAGACCAGCATGAAGGAGGACATTAGACAACACTCTCTGAGCCAGACCAACATGAAGGAGGACATTAGACAACACTCTCTGAGCCAGACCAACATGAAGGAGGACATTAGACAACACTCTCTGAGCCAGACCAACATGAAGGAGGACATTAGACAACACTCTCTGAGCCAGACCAACATGAAGGAGGACATTAGACAACACTCTCTGAGCCAGACCAACATGAAGGAGGACATTAGACAACACTCTCTGAGCCAGACCAACATGAAGGAGGACATTAGACAACACTCTCTGAGCCAGACCAACATGAAGGAGGACATTAGACAACACTCTCTGAGCCAGACCAACATGGAGGAGGACATTAGACAACACTCTCTGAGCCAGACCAGCATGGAGGAGGACATTAGACAACACTCTCTGAGCCAGACCAACATGAAGGAGGACATTAGACAACACTCTCTGAGCCAGACCAACATGGAGGAGGACATTAGACAACACTCTCTGAGCCAGACCAACATGGAGGAGGACATTAGACAACACTCTCTGAGCCAGACCAACATGAAGGAGGACATTAGACAACACTCTCTGAGCCAGACCAACATGGAGGAGGACATTAGACAACACTTAGACTCTGAGCCAGACCAACATGAAGGAGGACATTAGACAACACTCTCTGAGCCAGACCAACATGAAGGAGGACATTAGACAACACTCTCTGAGCCAGACCAACATGGAGGAGGACATTAGACAACACTCTCTGAGCCAGACCAACATGAAGGAGGACATTAGACAACACTCTCTGAGCCAGACCAACATGGAGGAGGACATTAGACAACACTCTCTGAGCCAGACCAACATGAAGGAGGACATTAGACAACACTCGTTCTCTGAGCCAGACCAACATGAAGGAGGACATTAGACAACACTCTCTGAGCCAGACCAACATGAAGGAGGACATTAGACAACACTCTCTGAGCCAGACCAACATGAAGGAGGACATTAGACAACACTCTCTGAGCCAGACCAACATGAAGGAGGACATTAGACAACACTCTCTGAGCCAGACCAACATGAAGGAGGACATTAGACAACACTCTCTGAGCCAGACCAACATGAAGGAGGACATTAGACAACACTCTCTGAGCCAGACCAACATGAAGGAGGACATTAGACAACACTCTCTGAGCCAGACCAACATGGAGGAGGACATTAGACAACACTCTCTGAGCCAGACCAACATGAAGGAGGACATTAGACAACACTCTCTGAGCCAGACCAACATGAAGGAGGACATTAGACAACACTCTCTGAGCCAGACCAACATGAAGGAGGACATTAGACAACAGACCAATATGAAGGAGGACTCTCTGAGCCAGACCAACATGAAGGAGGACATTAGACAACACTCTCTGAGCCAGACCAACATGGAGGAGGACATTAGACAACACTCTCTGAGCCAGACCAACATGAAGGAGGACATTAGACAACACTCTCTGAGCCAGACCAGCATGGAGGAGGACATTAGACAACACTCTCTGAGCCAGACCAACATGAAGGAGGACATTAGACAACACTCTCTGAGCCAGACCAACATGAAGGAGGACATTAGACAACACTCTCTGAGCCAGACCAACATGAAGGAGGACATTAGACAACAGTAGTCGTCTCTGAGCCAGACCAACATGGAGGAGGACATTAGACAACACTCTCTGAGCCAGACCAACATGAAGGAGGACATTAGACAACACTCTCTGAGCCAGACCAACATGAAGGAGGACATTAGACAACACTCTCTGAGCCAGACCAACATGAAGGAGGACATTAGACAACACTCTCTGAGCCAGACCAACATGAAGGAGGACATTAGACAACAGTAGTCGTTCTCTGAGCCAGACCAACATGAAGGAGGACATTAGACAACACTCTCTGAGCCAGACCAACATGAAGGAGGACATTAGACAACACTCTCTGAGCCAGACCAGCATGAAGGAGGACATTAGACAACACTCTCTGAGCCAGACCAACATGAAGGAGGACATTAGACAACAGTAGTCATTCTCTGAGCCAGACCAACATGAAGGATGACATTAGACAACACTCTCTGAGCCAGACCAACATGAAGGAGGACATTAGACAACACTCTCTGAGCCAGACCAACATGAAGGAGGACATTAGACAACACTCTCTGAGCCAGACCAACATGAAGGAGGACATTAGACAACACTCTCTGAGCCAGACCTACATGAAGGAGGACATTAGACAACACTCTCTGAGCCAGACCAACATGGAGGAGGACATTAGACAACAGTAGTCGTTCTCTGAGCCAGACCAACATGAAGGAGGACATTAGCCAACACTCTCTGAGCCAGACCAACATGGAGGAGGACATTAGCCAACACTCTGAGCCAGACCAACATGGAGGAGGACATTAGACAACACTCTCTGAGCCAGACCAACATGAAGGAGGACATTAGACAACAGTAGTCGTTCTCTGAGCCAGACCAACATGAAGGAGGACATTAGACAACACTCTCTGAGCCAGACCAACATGGAGGAGGACATTAGACAACAGTAGTCTTCTCTGAGCCAGACCAACATGGAGGAGGACATTAGACAACACTCTCTGAGCCAGACCAACATGGAGGAGGACATTAGACAACACTCTCTGAGCCAGACCAGCATGGAGGAGGACATTAGACAACACTCTCTGAGCCAGACCAACATGAAGGAGGACATTAGACAACACTCTCTGAGCCAGACCTACATGAAGGAGGACATTAGACAACACTCTCTGAGCCAGACCAGCATGAAGGAGGACATTAGACAACAGTAGTCATTCTCTGAGCCAGACCAACATGAAGGATGACATTAGACAACACTCTCTGAGCCAGACCAACATGGAGGAGGACATTAGACAACACTCTCTGAGCCAGACCAACATGAAGGAGGACATTAGACAACACTCTCTGAGCCAGACCAGCATGAAGGAGGACATTAGACAACAGTAGTCGTTCTCTGAGCCAGACCAACATGAAGGAGGACATTAGACAACACTCTCTGAGCCAGACCAACATGGAGGAGGACATTAGACAACAGTAGTCGTTCTCTGAGCCAGACCAACATGAAGGAGGACATTAGACAACACTCTCTGAGCCAGACCAACATGAAAGTGGACATTAGACAACACTGAGCCAGACCAATATGAAGGAGGACATTAGACAACACTCTGAGCCAGACCAACATGAAGGACATTAGACAACAGTAGTCGTTCTCTGAGCCAGACCAACATGGAGGAGGACATTAGACAACACTCTGAGCCAGACCAACATGAAGGAGGACATTAGACAACACTCTCTGAGCCAGACCAACATGAAGGAGGACATTAGACAACACTCTCTGAGCCAGACCAACAGAAGGATGACATTAGACAACAGTAGTCGTTCTCTGAGCCAGACCTACATGAACAGACAAAGCTGTGTGTCTTAAAATATATATCATATACTGGCAATTAAAGTGTGTTCATTCTCTACACACAAGAACCCGGGTTCCCCAAACAGGCTTAGACAAGTTCTGCCCCTAACCCGGGGTTCCCCAAACAGGCTTAGACAAGTTCTGCCCTAACCCGGGGTTCCCCAAACAGGCTTAGACAAGTTCTGCCCCCCAACCCAGGGTTCCCCAAACAGGCTTAGACAAGTTCTGCCCTAACCCGGGTTCCCCAAACAGGCTTATACAAGTTCTGCCCCCAACCCAGGGTTCCCCAAACAGGCTTAGACAAGTTCTACATGACTCACGGGACTTGGCATCTACAGAAGAGACCGTCTGAAAACAACACTGTTCTCTGTCTGCGGGTACATGTTCAGTAACTAGTACATGTTCAGTAACTAGTACATATTCAGTAACTAGTACATGTTCAGTAACTAGTACATGTTCAGTAACTAGTACATGTTCAGTAACTAGCACATGTTCAGTAACTAGCACATGTTCAGTAACTAGCACATGTTCAGTAACTAGCACATGTTCAGTAACTAGCACATGTTCAGTAACTAGCACATGTTTAGTAACTAGTCCATGTTCAGTAACTAGTACATGTTCAGTAACTAGTACATGTTCAGTAACTAGTACATGTTCAGTAACTAGCACATGTTCAGTAACTAGCATGTTCAGTAACTAGTACATGTTCAGTAACTAGCACATGTCCAGTAACTAGCACATGTTCAGTAACTAGTACATGTTCAGTAACTAGCACATGTTCAGTAACTAGTACATGTTCAGTAACTAGCACATGTTCAGTAACTAGCAGATTGTTCAGTAACTAGTACATGTTCAGTAACTAGTACATGTTCAGTAACTAGCAGATTGTTCAGTAACTAGCACATGTACAGTAACTAGCACATGTTCAGTAACTAGTACATGTTCAGTAACTAGTACATGTTCAGTAACTAGTACATGTTCAGTAACTAGCAGATTGTTCAGTAACTAGTACATGTATAGTGGTACTACTATAGACCAGACCTATTCCCTATATATAGTGGTACTACTATAGACCAGAGCCCTATTCCCTATATAGTGGTACTACTATAGACCAGAGCCCTATTCCCTATATAGTGTTCACTACTTCTGAACAGAGTCCTATTCCCTATATAGTGCACTACTTCTGAACAGAGTCCTATTCCCTATATAGTGCACTACTTCTGAACAGAGTCCTATTCCTATATGTGCACTACCCCAAACAGAGTCCTATTCCCTATATAGTGCACTACTTCTGAACAGAGTCCTACATGTTCAGGTAAGTATAGGGGCCATTTGTGCAGCATAAGCACCAAGCAGTCTAAGCACCTATTCCCCATACAGTCACGTTGACTGGAGTGCTATGGTTCTGGGTCTAATCAGAGCTGCTATATCTATGGTTCTGTGTCTAATCAGAGCTGTATCTATGGTTCTGGGCTCTAATCAGAGCTATAACTATGGTTCTGGGTCTAATCAGAGCTGCTATATCTATGGTTCTGGGTCTAATCAGAGCTATATATATGGTTCTGGGTATAATCAAAACTGCTATATCTATGGTTCTGGGTCTAATCAGAGCTGCTATATCTATGGTTCTGGGTCTAATCAGAGCTGCTATATCTATGGTTCTGGGTCTAATCAGAGCTGCTATATCTATGGTTCTGGGTCTAAGCAGAACTGCTATATCTATGGTTCTGGGTCTAATCAGAGCTGCTATGTCTATGGTTCTGGGTCTAATCAGAGCTATGTATATGGTTCTGGGTATAATCAGAACTGCTATATCTATGGTTCTGGGTATAATCAGAACTGCTATATCTATGGTTCTGGGTCTAATCAGAGCTGCTATATCTATGGTTCTGGGTATAATCAGAACTGCTATATCTATGGTTCTGGGTCTAATCAGAGCTGCTAGATCTATGGTTCTGGGTCTAATCAGAGCTGCTATATCTATGGTTCTGGGTCTAATCAGAGCTGCTATATCTATGGTTCTGGGTCTAATCAGAGCTGCTATATCTATGGTTCTGGGTCTAATCAGAGCTGCTATATCTATGGTTCTGGGTCTAATCAGAGCTGCTATATCTATGGTTCTGGGTCTAATCAGAGCTGCTATATCTATGGTTCTGGGTCTAATCAGAGCTGCTATATCTATGGTTCTGGGTCTAATCAAAGCTATGTGTATGGTTCTGGGTATAATCAGAGCTGTATCTATGGTTCTGGGTCTAATCAGAGCTATATATATGGTTCTGGGTATAATCAGAACTGCTATATCTATGGTTCTGGGTCTAATCAGAGCTGCTAGATCTATGGTTCTGGGTCTAATCAGAGCTGCTATATCTATGGTTCTGGGTCTAATCAGAGCTATAAATATGGTTCTAGATCTATGGTTCTGGGTCTAATCAGAGCTGCTATATCTATGGTTCTGTGTCTAATCAGAGCTGCTATATCTATGGTTCTGTGTCTAATCAGAGCTGCTATATCTATGGTTCTGGGTCTAATCAGAGCTGCTAAATCTATGGTTCTGGGTCTAATCAGAGCTGCTATATATGGTTCTGGGTCTAATCAGAGCTGCTATATATATGGTTCTGGGTCTAATCAGAACTAGATCTATACCTGAAACCCCACCTCTTTAAGGAATCCTAGGATAGGATAAAGTAATCCTTCTCACCCCCTTAAAATATTTAGATGCACTATTGTAAAGTGGCTGTTCCACTGGATGTCATAAGGTGATTACTAATTTGTAAGTCGCTCTGGATAAGAGCTGTCTGCTAAATGACTTAAATGTAAATGTAATCAGAGCTGCTAGATCTATGGTTCTGGGTCTAATCAGAACTTGATCTATGGTTCTGGGTCTAACCAGAGCTATATATATGGTTCTGGGTCTAATCAGAGCTATGTGTATGGTTCTGGGTCTAATCAGAGCTAGATCTATGGTTCTGAGTCTAATCAGAGCTAGATCTATGGTTCTGGGTCTAATCAGAGCTAGATCTATGGTTATGGGTCTAATCAGAGCTATATATATGGTTCTGAGTCTAATCAGAGCTGCTAGATCTATGGTTCTGAGTCTAATAAGAGCTGCTAGATCTACAGTTCTGGGTCTAATCAGAACTGATCTATGGTTCTGGGTCTAATCAGAGCTGCTATATCTATGGTTCTGTGTCTAATCAGAGCTGCTATATCTATGGTTCTGGGTCTAATCAGAGCTGCTATATCTATGGTTCTGGGTCTAATCAGAGCTGCTATATCTATGGTTCTGGGTCTAATCAGAGCTGCTATATCTATGGTTCTGGGTCTAATCAGAGCTGCTATATCTATGGTTCTGGGTCTAATCAGAGCTGCTATATCTATGGTTCTGGGTCTAATCAGAGCTGCTATATCTATGGTTCTGGGTCTAATCAGAGCTGCTAGATCTATGGTTCTGGGTCTAATCAGAGCTGCTATATCTATGGTTCTGGGTCTAATCAGAGCTATATCTATGGTTCTGGGTCTAAGCAGAGCTGCTATATCTATGGTTCTGGGTCTAATCAGAGCTGCTAGATCTATGGTTCTGGGTCTAATCAGAGCTGCTATATCTATGGTTCTGGGTATAATCAGAGCTGCTAAATCTATGGTTCTGGGTCTAATCAGAGCTGCTAGATCTATGGTTCTGGGTCTAATCAGAGCTGCTATATCTATGGTTCTGGGTCTAATCAGAGCTATGTGTATGGTTCTGGGTCTAATCAGAGCTGCTATATCTATGGTTCTGGGTCTAATCAGAGCTGCTATATCTATGGTTCTGGGTCTAATCAGAGCTGCTATATCTATGGTTCTGTGTCTAATCAGAACTGCTATATCTATGGTTCTGGGTCTAATCAGAGCTGCTATATATATGGTTCTGGGTATAATCAGAACTGCTATATCTATGGTTCTGGGTCTAATCAGACATGCCATATCTATGGTTATGTGTCTAAACATAACTGCTATATCTATGGTTCTGGGTCTAATCAGAGCTGCTATATCTATGGTTCTGGGTCTAATCAGAGCTGCTAGATCTATGGTTCTGGGTCTAATCAGAACTTGATCTATGGTTATGGGTCTAACCAGAGCTATATATATGGTTCTGAGTCTAATCAGAGCTATGATGTATGGTTCTGGGTCTAATCAGAGCTAGATCTATGGTTCTGGGTCTAATCAGAGCTAGATCTATGGTTCTGAGTCTAATCAGAGCTAGATCTATGGTTCTGAGTCTAATCAGAGCTGCTATATCTATGGTTCTGGGTCTAATCAGAACTAGATCTATGGTTCTGGGTCTAATCAGAGCTGCTATATCTATGGTTCTGTGTCTAATCAGAGCTGCTATATCTATGGTTCTGGGTCTAATCAGAGCTGCTATATCTATGGTTCTGGGTCTAATCAGAGCTGCTAAATCTATGGTTCTGGGTCTAAGCAGAGCTGCTATATATGGTTCTGGGTCTAAGCAGAGCTGTTATATATATGGTTCTGGGTCTAATCAGAACTAGATCTATGGTTCTGGGTCTAATCAGAGCTATATGTATGGTTCTGGGTCTAATCAGAGCTAGATCTATGGTTCTGGGTCTAATCAGAGCTGCTAGATCTATGGTTCTGGGTCTAATCAGAACTTGATCTATGGTTATGGGTCTAATCAGAGCTGCTATATCTATGGTTCTGAGTCTAATCAGAGCTGCTAGATCTATGGTTCTGGGTCTAATCAGAGCTGCTATATCTATGGTTCTGGGTCTAATCAGAGCTGCTATATCTATGGTTCTGGGTCTAATCAGAGCTGCTATATCTATGGTTCTGGGTCTAATCAGAGCTGCTAAATCTATGGTTCTGGGTCTAATCAGAGCTGCTATATCTATGGTTCTGGGTCTAATCAGAGCTGCTATATATATGGTTCTGGGTCTAATCAGAACTGAGATCTATGGTTCTGGGTCTAATCAGAGCTGCTATATCTATGGTTCTGGGTCTAATCAGAGCTGCTATATCTATGGTTCTGGGTCTAATCAGAGCTATATCTATGGTTCTGGGTCGAATCAGAAGTAGATCTATGGTTCTGGGTCTAATCAGAGCTGCTATATCTATGGTTCTGGGTCTAATCAGAGCTGCTATATCTATGGTTCTGTGTCTAATCAGAACTGCTATATCTATGGTTCTGGGTCTAATCAGAGCTGCTATATATATGGTTCTGGGTATAATCAGAACTGCTATATCTATGGTTCTGGGTCTAATCAGACATGCTATATCTATGGTTCTGTGTCTAATCAGAACTGCTATATCTATGGTTCTGGGTCTAATCAGAGCTGCTATATCTATGGTTCTGGGTCTAATCAGAGCTGCTAGATCTATGGTTCTGGGTCTAATCAGAACTTGATCTATGGTTATGGGTCTAACCAGAGCTATATATATGGTTCTGAGTCTAATCAGAGCTAGATCTATGGTTCTGGGTCTAATCAGAGCTATGTGTATGGTTCTGGGTCTAATCAGAGCTAGATCTATGGTTCTGAGTCTAATCAGAGCTAGATCTATGGTTCTGAGTCTAATCAGAGCTGCTATATCTATGGTTCTGGGTCTAATCAGAACTAGATCTATGGTTCTGGGTCTAATCAGAGCTGCTATATCTATGGTTCTGTGTCTAATCAGAGCTGCTATATCTATGGTTCTGGGTCTAATCAGAGTTGCTATATCTATGGTTCTGGGGTCTAATCAGAGCTGCTAAATCTATGGTTCTGGGTCTAAGCAGAGCTATATATATGGTTCTGGGTCTAATCAGAG
Source organism: Oncorhynchus keta (assembly GCF_023373465.1). Lineage (NCBI taxonomy): Eukaryota > Metazoa > Chordata > Actinopteri > Salmoniformes > Salmonidae > Oncorhynchus > Oncorhynchus keta. Next base: position 25,107 of record NW_026285818.1, on the reverse strand, counting down.
CTGTTATATATATGGTTCTGGGTCTAATCAGAACTAGATCTATGGTTCTGGGTCTAATCAGAGCTATGTGTATGGTTATGGGTCTAATCAGAGCTAGATCTATGGTTCTGGGTCTAATCAGAGCTGCTAGATCTATGGTTCTGGGTCTAATCAGAACTTGATCTATGGTTATGGGTCTAACCAGAGCTATATATATGGTTCTGAGTCTAATCAGAGCTAGATCTATGGTTCTGAGTCTAATAAGAGCTGCTGATCTACGGTTCTGGGTCTAATCAGAGCTAGATCTATGGTTCTGGGTCTAATCAGAGCTGCTAGATCTATGGTTCTGGGTCTAATCAGAGCTGCTATATCTATGGTTCTGGGTCTAATCAGAGCTGCTATATCTATGGTTCTGGGTCTAATCAGAGCTGCTATATCTATGGTTCTGGGTCTAATCAGAGCTGCTAAATCTATGGTTCTGGGTCTAAGCAGAGCTATATATATGGTTCTGGGTCTAATCAGAGCTGCTATATATATGGTTCTGGGTCGAATCAGAACTAGATCTATGGTTCTGGGTCTAATCAGAGCTGCTATATCTATGGTTCTGGGTCTAATCAGAGCTGCTATATCTATGGTTCTGGGTCGAATCAGAGCTAAATCTATGGTTCTGGGTCGAATCAGAAGTAGATCTATGGTTCTGGGTCTAATCAGAGCTGCTGTATCTATGGTTCTGGGTCTAATCAGAACTATGTCTATGGTTCTGGGTCGAATCAGAAGTAGATCTATGGTTCTGGGTCTAATCAGAGCTGCTGTATCTATGGTTCTGGGTCTAATCAGAACTATGTGTATGGTTCTGGGTCTAATCAGAGCTATGTGTATGGTTCTGGGTCTTCTTGGTCCTGCGACCCAGGTGGTAGTAGTAGAGCTGAGTGTGATGATGAGGAAGAGGACTTCACTGAGGAGGAGGAGGATGGCAGAGTTTGACATCAGACCCAGCTCCACCAGGGTGATGCTGGTCACTGCAACGAGAGAGACACCTTTTACAACGAGGGTTAAGTACAGTGGGGCAAAAAGTATTTAGTCAGCCGCCAATTGTGCAAGTTCTCCCACTTAAAAAGATGAGAGAGGCCTGTAATTTTCATCCTGGGTACACTTCAACTATGACAGACAAATGAGGGGGAAAAATCAGAAAATCACATTGTAGGATTTTTAATGAATTTATTTGCAAATTATGGTGGATATATAGGGGACATCTGGGATGTAATGTGTTATAATGACACAGAGGAGATATATAGGGGACATATATAGGGGACATCTGGGATACAGTCTATACAAATGTAATGTGTTATACTGATACAGAGGAGATATATAGGAGACATATATAGGGGACATCTGGGATACAGCCTATACAAATGTAATGTGTTATACTGATACAGAGGGATATATAGGGGACATATATAGGGGACATCTGGGATGCAGTCTATACAAATGTAATGTGTTATACTGATAATATATAATAATAATATATGCCATTTAGCAGACGCTTTTATCCAAAGCGACTTACAGTCATGTGTGCATACATTCTACGTATGGGTGGTCCCGGGAATCGAACCCACTACCCTGGCGTTACAAGCGCCATGCTCTACCAACTGAGCTAATCAGAAGGACCACAGAGGGGATATAGGGGACATATATAGGGGACATATATAGGGGACATATATAGGGGACATCTGGGATGTAATGTGTTATACTGATACAGAGAGGATATATAGGGGACATATATAGGGGACATATATAGGGGACATCTGGGATGTAATGTTATACTGATACAGAGAGGATATATAGGGGACATATATAGGGGACATATATAGGGGACATCTGGGATGCAGTCTATACAAATGTAATGTGTTATACTGATACAGAGGGGATATATAGGGGACATATATAGGGGACATATATAGGGACATCTGGGATGTAATGTGTTATAATGACACAGAGGAGATATATAGGGGACATATATAGGGGACATCTGGGATGCAATGTGTTATACTGATACAGAGGGGATATATAGGGGACATATATAGGGGACATATATAGGGGACATCTGGGATGCAGCCTATACAAATGTAATGTGTTATACTGATACAGAGAGGATATATAGGGGACATATATAGGGGACATATATAGGGGACATCTGGGATACAGCCTATACAAATGTAATGTGTTATACTGATACAGAGAGGATATATAGGGGACACAGTGACATCTGGGATACAGCCTATACAAATTAATGTGTTATACTGATACAGAGGGGATATATAGGGGACATATATAGGGGACATCTGGGATACAGTCTATACAAATGTAATGTGTTATACTGATACAGAGGGGATATATAGGGGACATATATAGGGGACATCTGGGATGCAGTCTATACAAATGTAATGTGTTATACTGATACAGAGGGGATATATAGGGGACATATATAGGGGACATATATAGGGGACATCTGGGATACAGCCTATACAAATGTAATGTGTTATACTGATACAGAGAGGATATATAGGGGACACAGTGACATCTGGGATACAGCCTATACAAATTAATGTGTTATACTGATACAGAGGGGATATATAGGGGACATATATAGGGGACATCTGGGATACAGTCTATACAAATGTAATGTGTTATACTGATACAGAGGGGATATATAGGGGACATATATAGGGGACATCTGGGATGCAGCCTATACAAATGTAATGTGTTATACTGATACAGAGGGGATATATAGGGGACATATATAGGGGACATATATAGGGGACATCTGGGATGCAGCCTATACAAATTAATGTGTTATACTGATACAGAGGGGATATATAGGGGACATATATAGGGGACATCTGGGATGCAGTCTATACAAATTAATGTGTTGTACTGATACAGAGGGGATATATAGGGGACATATATAGGGGACATCTGGGATACAGTCTATACAAATGTAATGTGTTATATACTGATACATCTGGGAGGGGATATAGGGGACATATATAGGGGACATCTGGGATGCAGTCTATACAAATGTAATGTGTTATACTGATACAGAGGGGATATATAGGGGACATATATAGGGACATCTGGGATGCAGTCTATACAAATGTAATGTGTTATACTGATACAGAGGGGATATATAGGGGACATATATAGGGGACACAGTGACATCTGGGATACAGCCTATACAAATGTAATGTGTTATACTGATACAGAGGGGATATATAGGGGACATATATAATGGGGACATCTGGGATACAGTCTATACAAAAATGTAATGTGTTATACTGATACAGAGGGGATATATAGGGGACATATATAGGGGACATCTGGGATGCAGCCTATACAAAATGTAATGTGTTATACTGATACAGAGGATATATAGGGACATATCTAGGGGACATATAGCATCTGGGATACAGCCTATACAAATGTAATGTGTTATACTGATACAGAGGGGATATATAGGGGACATATATAGGGGACATATATAGGGGACATCTGGGATACAGCCTATACAAATGTAATGTGTTATACTGATACAGAGGGGATATATAGGGGACATATATAGGGACATCTGGGATGCAGTCTATACAAATGTAATGTGTTATACTGATACAGAGGGGATATATAGGGGACATATATAGGGGACATCTGGGATGCAGTCTATACAAATGTAATGTGTTATACTGATACAGAGGGGATATATAGGGGACATATATAGGGGACATATATAGGGGACATCTGGGATGCAGCTGTTACTGATCATAGACACTACTGTTACTGATCATAGCCACTACTATTACTGATCATAGACAATACTATTACTGATCATAGCCACTACTGTTACTGATCATAGACAATCCTGTTACTGATCATAGACACTACTATTACTGATCATAGAAACTACTGTTACTGATCATAGACACTACCGTTACTGATCATAGCCACTACTGTTACTGATCATAGACAATACTATTACTGATCATAGCCACTACTGTTACTGATCATAGACAATCCTGTTACTGATCATAGACACTACTATTACTGATCATAGAAACTACTGTTACTGATCATAGACAATCCTGTTACTGATCATAGCCACTACTGTTACTGATCATAGACAATCCTGTTACTGATCATAGACAATACTATTACTGATCATAGCCACTACTGTTACTGATCATAGACAATCCTGTTACTGATCATAGAAACTACTGTTACTGATCATAGACAATCCTGTAACCTACAGATCGTTTGTAAAGAACAACTCCCGATGTTCCAATCATAAACCAATAGGTGAAGCCCAATGCATCCTTACTGCACAGTCATTAGTTTGTGTTGTTAGTAAATGGATATTAGGACAGAACAACAGATCCCTTACCCAGGAACTGGACAGACAAGAGGCAGGCCTCCGTCAGCAGGGTCCACTGGATAATGGCCTTCTCTGCTGTGTACAGACCTTTCCACATGATCAATGAGACACCTGGTGGGGGGGGAAGAGAGAGAGAGAGAGAGAGAGAGAGAGAGAGACAGAGAGAGAGAGAGAGAGAGAGAGAGAGAGAGAGAGAGAGGGGAGAGACAGAGAGAGATGAGAGACAGAGAGAGAGAGAGAGGGAGAGAGAGAGAGGAGAGACAGAGAGAGAGAGAGGGGAGAGAGAGAGAGGAGAGACAGAGACAGAGACAGAGACAGAGACAGAGAGAGAGAGAGAGAGAGAGAGAGAGAGAGAGAGAGAGAGAGAGAGAGAGAGAGAGAGAGAGAGAGAGAGAGAGAGAGAGAGAGAGAGAGAGAGAATGAGAGGAGAGACAGAGAGAAAGAGAGAGACCGAGAGAGAGAGGAGAGGAGAGAGAGAGAGGAGAGGGAGGAGAGGAGAGACAGAGAGGAGAGGGAGGAGATGAGAGGAGAGACAGAGACAGAGAGAGATAGGAGAGAGAGGAGAGACAGAGAGAAAGAGAGGAGAAAGAGAAGAGAGAGAGAGAGAGACAGAGACACATAGAGAGAGACACAGAGAGAGAAGAGAGAGAGAGAGAGAGACAGAGACACATAGAGAGAGAGAGAGAGAGAGAGAGAGAGATGTTTAGCATTAGGGTGAGGACTACAGTCGTCTAGTGTGTAGCCAGCCTTCTAAAACCCCGATGTCTCGATCACTCCACTATTGGAAGTACTGTGAGAAGTCTGGGTTTCCGAGGTCAGGTCCACATTGGCTCACATCAGAACGGATCCAGACAACCAGATCTCTCGGATACTAATTCCTTCCTTCCTGGAAGTGGCTGGATTTTAACACTGTACTAGTGTAGGGTGGACATCCTGTCCATCAGGAAGTAGTGAGCCCTTCTGATGACCCCAGCCTACACAGAGCCTTGGATAGATACAGTATAATACTATATTTAGAACTATATAGTACATCTGTGGCTCTGCTCCAACCAAGGCTGTTACTAAACAGACAGTAGAGGAACTGTGTCTGTGATCCAAAAGGCACCCTAATTCCCTATTAGTGCGCACTACTTTCAACCAGAGCTCTATGGAACCTGGACAAAAGTAGTGCACTATAAAACATGGAATAGGGTGCCATTTGTGACGAACCCTGTATCTTCACCCTTGTTTCCTACAGCCTTCCGCTGTTAAGGGATTATCCTCTCTTCCTTCCTGTCTTTCTCAGTCGGGTTCTGACTTTCATCCATCCCTCCCCTCTCTCTCCCCTCCATCAGAGGGGGACTGTACAGTCACGCCTTGCTGTACTCAAATGCACTCACTCATCATGTAATACTGTAAAACATGGCGGACTGAATACGAACCTCTTAATACCCTGTGACAAAACGATTAAAGCATTCACGATTATTACCATCTTATTACGCCCTCAGCTGGTTCTGGTCCTACCTGTTATTTAGCTAGGTAAACCCTCAGCTGGTCCTACCTGTTATTTAGCTAGGTAAACCCTAAACTGGTTCTGGTTCTACCTGTTATTTAGCTAGGTAAACCCTCAGCTGGTCCTATCTGTTATTTAGCTAGGTAAGCCCTCAGCTGGTTCTGGTCTTACCTGTTATTTAGCTAGGTAAACCCTAAAGCTGGTCCTATCTGTTATTTAGCTAGGTAAGCCCTCAGCTGGTCCTATCTGTTATTTAGCTAGGTAAGCCCTCAGCTGGTTCTGGTCTTACCTGTTATTTAGCTAGGTAAGCCCTAAAGCTGGTTCTACCTGTTATTTAGCTAGGTAAGCCCTCAGCTGGTACTACCTGTTATTTAGCTAGGTAAGCCCTCAGCTGGTTCTACCTGTTATTGAGCTAGGTAAGTCCTCAGCTGGTTCTGGTTCTACCTGTTATTTAGCTAGGTAAGCCCTCAGCTGGTCCTACCTGTTATTTAGCTAGGTAAGCCCTCAGCTGGTACTACCTGTTATTTAGCTAGGTAAGCCCTCAGCTGGTTCTACCTGTTATTTAGCTAGGTAAGCCCTCAGCTGGTTCTACCTGTTATTTAGCTAGGTAAGCCCTCAGCCGGTTCTGGTTCTACCTGTTATTTAGCTAGGTAAGCCCTCAGCTGGTCCTACCTGTTATTGAGCTAGGTAAGCCCTCAGCTGGTTCTACCTGTTATTTAGCTAGGTAAGCCCTCAGCTGGTTCTGGTTCTACCTGTTATTTAGCTAGGTAAGCCCTCAGCTGGTTCTGGTTCTACCTGTTATTTAGCTAGGTAAGCCCTCAGCTGGTCCTACCTGTTATTTAGCTAGGTAAGCCCTCAGCTGGTTCTACCTGTTATTTAGCTAGGTAAGTCCTCAGCTGGTTCTGGTTCTACCTGTTATTTAGCTAGGTAAGCCCTCAGCTGGTTCTGGTCCTACCTGTTATTTAGCTAGGTAAACCCTAAACTGGTTCTGGTTCTACCTGTTATTTAGCTAGGTAAGCCCTAAACTGGTTCTGGTTCTACCTGTTATTTAGCTAGGTAAGCCCTCAGCTGGTTCTGGTCCTACCTGTTATTTAGCTAGGTAAGCCCTCAGCTGGTTCTACCTGTTATTTAGCTAGGTAAACCCTCAGCTGGTTCTACCTGTTATTTAGCTAGGTAAGCCCTCAGCTGGTTCTACCTGTTATTTAGCTAGGTAAGCCCTAAACTGGTTCTGGTCCTACCTGTTATTTAGCTAGGTAAACCCTCAGCTGGTTCTGGTCCTATCTGTTATTTAGCTAGGTAAACCCTCAGCTGGTCCTACCTGTTATTTAGCTAGGTAAACCCTCAGCTGGTTCTGGTCCTACCTGTTATTTAGCTAGGTAAGCCCTAAACTGGTTATACCTGTTATTTAGCTAGGTAAGCCCTCAGCTGGTCCTACCTGTTATTTAGCTAGGTAAGCCCTAAACTGGTTCTACCTGTTATTTAGCTAGGTAAGCCCTCAGCTGGTTCTACCTGTTATTTAGCTAGGTAAACCCTCAGCTGGTTCTGGTCTTACCTGTTATTTAGCTAGGTAAACCCTCAGCTGGTTCTACCTGTTATTTAGCTAGGTAAACCCTCAGCTGGTTCTACCTGTTATTTAGCTAGGTAAGCCCTCAGCTGGTTCTGGTCTTACCTGTTATTTAGCTAGGTAAGCCCTAAAGCTGGTTCTACCTGTTATTTAGCTAGGTAAGCCCTCAGCTGGTCCTACCTGTTATTTAGCTAGGTAAGCCCTCAGCTGGTCCTACCTGTTATTTAGCTAGGTAAGCCCTCAGCTGGTCCTACCTGTTATTTAGCTAGGTAAGCCCTCAGCTGGTCCTACCTGTTATTTAGCTAGGTAAACCCTCAGCTGGTCCTACCTGTTATTTAGCTAGGTAAGCCTCAGCTGGTTCTGGTCTTACCTGTTCTTTAGCTAGGTACGCCCTAAACTGGTTCTGGTCTTACCTGTTCTTTAGCTAGGTAAGTCCTCAGCTGGTTCTGGTTCTACCTGTTATTTAGCTAGGTAAGCCCTCAGCTGGTCCTACCTGTTATTTAGCTAGGTAAGCCCTCAGCTGGTACTACCTGTTATTTAGCTAGGTAAGCCCTCAGCTGGTTCTACCTGTTATTTAGCTAGGTAAGCCCTCAGCTGGTTCTACCTGTTATTTAGCTAGGTAAGCCCTCAGCCGGTTCTGGTTCTACCTGTTATTTAGCTAGGTAAGCCCTCAGCTGGTCCTACCTGTTATTGAGCTAGGTAAGCCCTCAGCTGGTTCTACCTGTTATTTAGCTAGGTAAGCCCTCAGCTGGTTCTGGTTCTACCTGTTATTTAGCTAGGTAAGCCCTCAGCTGGTTCTGGTTCTACCTGTTATTTAGCTAGGTAAGCCCTCAGCTGGTCCTACCTGTTATTTAGCTAGGTAAGCCCTCAGCTGGTTCTACCTGTTATTTAGCTAGGTAAGTCCTCAGTTGGTTCTGGTTCTACCTGTTATTTAGCTAGGTAAGCCCTCAGCTGGTTCTGGTCCTACCTGTTATTTAGCTAGGTAAGTCCTCAGCTGGTTCTGGTTCTACCTGTTATTTAGCTAGGTAAGCCCTCAGCTGGTTCTGGTTCTACCTGTTATTTAGCTAGGTAAGCCCTCAGCTGGTCCTACCTGTTATTTAGCTAGGTAAGCCCTCAGCTGGTTCTACCTGTTATTTAGCTAGGTAAGCCCTCAGCTGGTTCTACCTGTTATTTAGCTAGGTAAGCCCTCAGCTGGTTCTACCTGTTATTTAGCTAGGTAAGCCCTCAGCTGGTTCTGGTTCTACCTGTTATTTAGCTAGGTAAGCCCTCAGCTGGTTCTACCTGTTATTTAGCTAGGTAAGCCCTCAGCTGGTTCTACCTGTTATTTAGCTAGGTAAGCCCTAAACTGGTTCTGGTTCTACCTGTTATTTAGCTAGGTAAGCCCTCTCAGCTGGTTCTGGTTCTACCTGTTATTTAGCTAGGTAAGCCCTCAGCTGGTTCTGGTTCTACCTGTTCTATCTAAAAGGAGATTCAAAGTGAGATTCCATGACATAATGTATTCTCATTGTGATCTGGAGATGAACATGTTTGATGTATAATTGAATAAGGTTTATATAGCAGGCGGTCTTTTCAACCCAGTTAAATAGATGCGTTAATTTACCGGCAGGAAAACCCCCTCTAGACATCTGAATGTTGTCCTCTTATCATACCTGGGGCCTCTTTCTGGACCAACAAGTCACTCACCACAAACTACAGGATCCAGAATGCATTGCTTCAAGTCCTCACTTTAACACTGTTCATCAACAACAAGTGTTATCTACCCTAGAGGAGTTAGTCAGGAACTCGACGGGACCATTAAATATTAAGAAGTACAGATGTTAAATCATTAATAGCTAGTGAGACTGAGCGGTTTCCTTGGCAGAGAAGTGACAGTAGACAGCCCCTACTGAGTAGTGCTTCTCCTCCCTGGAGTCTGATACTGTCACAGTAGACGGCCCTTACTGAGTAGTGCTCCTCCATAGTCTGATACTGTCACAGTAGACAGCCCTTACTGAGTAGTGCTCCTCCATAGAGTCTGATACTGTCACAGTAGACAGCCCTTACTGAGTAGTGCTCCTCCCTAGAGTCTGATACTGTCACAGTAGACAGCCCTTACTGAGTAGTGCTCCTCCCTAGAGTCTGATACTGTCACAGTAGACAGCCCCTACTGAGTAGTGCTCCTCCTCCTGGAGTCTGATACTGTCACAGTAGACAGCCCTTACTGAGTAGTGCTCCTCCATAGTCTGATACTGTCACAGTAGACAGCCCTTACTGAGTAGTGCTCCTCCTCCCTAGAGTCTGATACTGTCACAGTAGACAGCCCTTACTGAGTAGTGCTCCTCCTCCATAGAGTCTTATACTGTCACAGTAGACAGCCCTTACTGAGTAGTGCTCCTCCTCCCTAGAGTCTGATACTGTCACAGTAGACAGCCCTTACTGAGTAGTGCTCCTCCATCACTTTAACACTGTTCATCAACAACAAGTGTTATCTACCCTAGAGGAGTTAGTCAGGAACTCGACGGGACCATTAAATATTAAGAAGTACAGATGTTAAATCATTAATAGCTAGTGAGACTGAGCGGTTTCCTTGGCAGAGAAGTGACAGTAGACAGCCCTACTGAGTAGTGCTCCTCCTCCCTGGAGTCTGATACTGTCACAGTATACGGCCCTTACTGAGTAGTGCTCCTCCATAGTCTGATACTGTCACAGTAGACAGCCCTTACTGAGTAGTGCTCCTCCCTAGAGTCTGATACTGTCACAGTAGACAGCCCTTACTGAGTAGTGCTCCTCCATAGAGTCTGATACTGTCACAGTAGACAGCCCTTACTGAGTAGTGCTCCTCCCTAGAGTCTGATACTGTCACAGTAGACAGCCCCTACTGAGTAGTGCTCCTCCTCCCTGGAGTCTGATACTGTCACAGTAGACAGCCCTTACTGAGTAGTGCTCCTCCATAGTCTGATACTGTCACAGTAGACAGCCCTTACTGAGTAGTGCTCCTCCCTAGAGTCTGATACTGTCACAGTAGACAGCCCTTACTGAGTAGTGCTCCTCCATAGTCTGATACTGTCACAGTAGACAGCCCTTACTGAGTAGTGCTCCTCCTCCCGAGAGTCTGATACTGTCACAGTAGACAGCCCTTACTGAGTAGTGCTCCTCCTCCATAGAGTCTTATACTGTCACAGTAGACAGCCCTTACTGAGTAGTGCTCCTCCTCCCTAGAGTCGGATACTGTCACAGTAGACAGCCCTTACTGAGTAGTGCTCCTCCTCCCTAGAGTCAGATACTGTCACAGTAGACAGCCCTTACTGAGTAGTGCTCCTCCTCCCTAGAGTCTGATACTGTCACAGTAGACAGCCCCTACTGAGTAGTGCTCCTCCATAGTCTGATACTGTCACAGTAGACAGCCCTTACTGAGTAGTGCTCCTCCTCCCTGGAGTCTGATACTGTCACAGTAGACAGCCCCTACTGAGTAGTGCTCCTCCATAGTCTGATACTGTCACAGTAGACAGCCCTTACTGAGTAGTGCTCCTCCATAGTCTGATACTGTCACAGTAGACAGCCTTTACTGAGTAGTGCTCCTCCTTCCTGGAGTCTGATACTGTCACAGTAGACAGCCCTTACTGAGTAGTGCTCCTCCATAGTCTGATACTGTCACAGTAGACAGCCCTTACTGAGTAGTGCTCCTCCCTAGAGTCTGATACTGTCACAGTAGACAGCCCTTACTGAGTAGTGCTCCTCCATAGTCTGATACTGTCACAGTAGACAGCCCTTACTGAGTAGTGCTCCTCCTCCCTAGAGTCTGATACTGTCACAGTAGACAGCCCTTACTGAGTAGTGCTCCTCCTCCATAGAGTCTTATACTGTCACAGTAGACAGCCCTTACTGAGTAGTGCTCCTCCTCCCTAGAGTCTGATACTGTCACAGTAGACAGCCCTTACTGAGTAGTGCTCCTCCATAGAGTCTGATACTGTCACAGTAGACAGCCCTTACTGAGTAGTGCTCCTCCATAGAGTCTGATACTGTCACAGTAGACAGCCCTTACTGAGTAGTGCTCCTCCTCCCTAGAGTCTGATACTGTCACAGTAGACAGCCCTTACTGAGTAGGGCTCCTCCCTAGAGTCTGATACTGTCACAGTAGACAGCCCTTACTGAGTAGTGCTCCTCCTCCATAGAGTCTGATACTGTCACAGTAGACAGCCCTTACTGAGTAGTGCTCCTCCTCCCTAGAGTCTGATACTGTCACAGTAGACAGCCCTTACTGAGTAGTGCTCCTCCATAGAGTCTGATACTGTTACAGTAGACAGCCCTTACTGAGTAGTGCTCCTCCTCCCTAGAGTCTGATACTGTCACAGTAGACAGCCCTTACTGAGTAGTGCTTCTCCTCCATAGAGTCTGATACTGTCACAGTAGACAGCCCTTACTGAGTAGTGCTCCTCCTCCCTAGAGTCTGATACTGTCACAGTAGACAGCCCTTACTGAGTAGTGCTTCTCCTCCATAGAGTCTGATACTGTCACAGTAGACAGCCCTTACTGAGTAGTGCTCCTCCTCCCTAGAGTCTGATACTGTCACAGTAGACAGCCCTTACTGAGTAGTGCCTCTCCTCCATAGAGTCTGATACTGTCACAGTAGACAGCCCTTACTGAGTAGTGCTCCTCCTCCCTAGAGTCTGATACTGTCACAGTAGACAGCCCTTACTGAGTAGTGCTTCTCCTCCATAGAGTCTGATACTGTCACAGTAGACAGCCCTTACTGAGTAGTGCTCCTCCTCCCTAGAGTCTGATACTGTCACAGTAGACAGCCCTTACTGAGTAGTGCTCCTCCCTAGAGTCTGATACTGTCACAGTAGACAGCCCTTACTGAGTAGCGCTTCTCCTCCATAGAGTCTGATACTGTCACAGTAGACAGCCCTTACTGAGTAGTGCTCCTCCTAGAGTCTGATACTGTCACAGTAGACAGCCCTTACTGAGTAGTGCTCCTCCCTAGAGTCTGATACTGTCACAGTAGACAGCCCTTACTGAGTAGTGCTCCTCCTCCCTAGAGTCTGATACTGTCACAGTAGACAGCCCTTACTGAGTAGGGCTCCTCCATAGAGTCTGATACTGTCACAGTAGACAGCCCTTACTGAGTAGGGCTCCTCCATAGAGTCTGATGGAGATCCTGGTGGTCCTGAGCTCAAACACAAACTCATAGAGCTGACTGGGGAACACTAGAGCCTGTAGAGACAGACAGGGAGGAAGAGAGAGAGAGAGGGGAAAGAGAGGTGGGAGAGAGAGGAAGAAGGGGAAAGAGAGGCGGGAGAGAGAGAGCACAAGAGAGTGGGGGAGGGGAGCGAGGGGGAGAGAGAGGTGGGAGAGAGAGGGAGAGAGAGGGGGAGGGGAGCGAGGGGTGGGAGGGAGAGAGAGGAAGAAAGAGAGCGTAGGAGAGTGAGAGAGAGAGGTAGGAGAGAGAGAGAGAGGTGGGAGAGAGAAGAAGAGCTCAGTGTTACATATGCTGTAAAATAATAATAACAACATGGTATAATAAGGCTTTTGATAGACCCAGAGACACTTGACAACCCATCCAGCAGTAGTGTCTTCTGTCCTGGTTCTGGGTTCACCGGGGTTAGAGGCTCCCCCAACCAGGTAATAACACTCCTGATTCAACTAATCAACACGCCCTTGATACGTTAAATCAGATGTTGTTAGTGTGGGGCTGGAGAACAAGCCTGCACACCCTGTCCATTCCTCGGGACCAAGATGGAACCATGAGGTCAAAGGAATAGGACTGGGAGATTTCTATACAGTACAGCAGAGGTTTAGTCCAGTTGACTAGTGTACACTACTTACTATTAAGGCTATGGTTTAGTCCAGTTGACTAGTGTACACTACTTACTATTAAGGCTATGGTTTAGTCCAGTTGACTAGTGTACACTACTTACTATTAAGGCTATGGTTTAGTCCAGTTGACTAGTGTACACTACTTACTATTAAGGCTATGGTTTAGTCCAGTTGACTAGTGTACACTACTTACTATTAAGGCTATGGTTTAGTCCAGTTGACTAGTGTACACTACTTACTATTAAGGCTATGGTTTAGTCCAGTTGACTAATGTACACTACTTACTATTAAGGCTATGGTTTAGTCCAGTTGACTAGTGTACACTACTTACTATTAAGGCTATGGTTTAGTCCAGTTGACTAGTGTACACTACTTACTATTAAGGCTATGGTTTAGTCCAGTTGACTAGTGTACACTACTTACTATTAAGGCTATGGTTTAGTCCAGTTGACTAGTGTACACTACTTACTATTAAGGCTATGGTTTAGTCCAGTTGACTAGTGTACACTACTTACTATTAAGGCTATGGTTTAGTCCAGTTGACTAGTGTACACTACTTACTATTAAGGCTATGGTTTAGTCCAGTTGACTAGTGTACACTACTTACTATTAAGGCTATGGTTTAGTCCAGTTGACTAATGTACACTACTTACTATTAAGGCTATGGTTTAGTCCAGTTGACTAGTGTACACTACTTACTATTAAGGCTATGGTTTAGTCCAGTTGACTAGTGTACACTACTTACTATTAAGGCTATGGTTTAGTCCAGTTGACTAGTGTACACTACTTACTATTAAGGCTATGGTTTAGTCCAGTTGACTAGTGTACACTACTTACTATTAAGGCTATGGTTTAGTCCAGTTGACTAGTGTACACTACTTACTATTAAGGCTATGGTTTAGTCCAGTTGACTAGTGTACACTACTTACTATTAAGGCTATGGTTTAGTCCAGTTGACTAGTGTACACTACTTACTATTAAGGCTATGGTTTAGTCCAGTTGACTACTATTAAGTGTTTACACTACTTACTATTAAGGCTATGGTTTAGTCCAGTTGACTAGTGTACACTACTTACTATTAAGGCTATGGTTTAGTCCAGTTGACTAGTGTACACTACTTACTATTAAGGCTATGGTTTAGTCCAGTTGACTAGTGTACACTACTTACTATTAAGGCTATGGTTTAGTCCAGTTGACTAATGTACACTACTTACTATTAAGGCTATGGTTTAGTCCAGTTGACTAGTGTACACTACTAAGGCTATGGTTTAGTCCAGTTGACTAATGTACACTACTTACTATTAAGGCTATGGTTTAGTCCAGTTGACTAGTGTACACTACTTACTATTAAGGCTATGGTTTAGTCCAGTTGACTAATGTACACTACTAAGGCTATGGTTTAGTCCAGTTGACTAGTGTACACTACTATGGCTATGGTTTAGTCCAGTTAACTAATGTACACTACTTACTATTAAGGCTATGGTTTAGTCCAGTTGACTAGTGTACACTACTTACTATTAAGGCTATGGTTTAGTCCAGTTGACTAGTGTACACTACTAAGGCTATGGTTTAGTCCAGTTGACTAATGTACACTACTTACTATTAAGGCTATGGTTTAGTCCAGTTGACTAGTGTACACTACTTACTATTAAGGCTATGGTTTAGTCCAGTTGACTAGTGTACACTACTTACTATTAAGGCTATGGTTTAGTCCAGTTGACTAGTGTACACTACTTACTATTAAGGCTATGGTTTAGTCCAGTTGACTAATGTACACTACTAAGGCTATGGTTTAGTCCAGTTGACTAATGTACACTACTTACTATTAAGGCTATGGTTTAGTCCAGTTGACTAGTGTACACTACTTACTATTAAGGCTATGGTTTAGTCCAGTTGACTAATGTACACTACTAAGGCTATGGTTTAGTCCAGTTGACTAGTGTACACTACTATGGCTATGGTTTAGTCCAGTTGACTAATGTACACTACTTACTATTAAGGCTATGGTTTAGTCCAGTTGACTAGTGTACACTACTTACTATTAAGGCTATGGTTTAGTCCAGTTGACTAGTGTACACTACTAAGGCTATGGTTTAGTCCAGTTGACTAATGTACACTACTTACTATTAAGGCTATGGTTTAGTCCAGTTGACTAATGTGCACTACTAAGGCTATGGTTTAGTCCAGTTGACTAATGTACACGACTTACTATTAAGGCTATGGTTTAGTCCAGTTGACTAATGTACACTACTTACTATTAAGGCTATGGTTTAGTCCAGTTGACTAGTGTACACTACTAAGGCTATGGTTTAGTCCTGTTGACTAGTGTACACTACTTACTATTAAGGCTATGGTTTAGTCCAGTTGACTAATGTACACTACTTAGGCTATGGTTTAGTCCAGTTGACTAGTGTACACTACTTACTATTAAGGCTATGGTTTAGTCCAGTTGACTAATGTACACTACTTACTATTAAGGCTATGGTTTAGTCCAGTTGACTAGTGTACACTACTTACTATTAAGGCTATGGTTTAGTCCAGTTGACTAGTGTACACTACTTACTATTAAGGCTATGGTTTAGTCCAGTTGACTAGTGTACACTACTTACTATTAAGGCTATGGTTTAGTCCAGTTGACTAATGTACACTACTAAGGCTATGGTTTAGTCCAGTTGACTAGTGTACACTACTATGGCTATGGTTTAGTCCAGTTAACTAATGTACACTACTTACTATTAAGGCTATGGTTTAGTCCAGTTGACTAGTGTACACTACTTACTATTAAGGCTATGGTTTAGTCCAGTTGACTAGTGTACACTACTAAGGCTATGGTTTAGTCCAGTTGACTAATGTACACTACTTACTATTAAGGCTATGGTTTAGTCCAGTTGACTAATGTGCACTACTAAGGCTATGGTTTAGTCCAGTTGACTAATGTACACGACTTACTATTAAGGCTATGGTTTAGTCCAGTTGACTAATGTACACTACTTACTATTAAGGCTATGGTTTAGTCCAGTTGACTAGTGTACACTACTAAGGCTATGGTTTAGTCCAGTTAACTAATGTACACTACTTACTATTAAGGCTATGGTTTAGTCCAGTTGACTAGTGTACACTACTAAGGCTATGGTTTAGTCCAGTTGACTAGTGTACACTACTTACTATTAAGGCTATGGTTTAGTCCTGTTGACTAGTGTACACTACTTACTATTAAGGCTATGGTTTAGTCCAGTTGACTAATGTACACTACTTAGGCTATGGTTTAGTCCAGTTGACTAGTGTACACTACTTAGGCTATGGTTTAGTCCAGTTGACTAATGTACACTACTTACTATTAAGGCTATGGGTTAGTCCAGTTGACCAGTGTACACTACTTACTACAAGGCTATGGTTTAGTCCAGTTGACTAGTGTACACTACTAAGGCTATGGTTTAGTCCAGTTGACTAGTGTACTACTTAGGCTATGGTTTAGTCCAGTTGACTAATGTACACTACTTACTATTAAGGCTATGGTTTAGTCCAGTTGACTAATGTACACTACTTACTATTAAGGCTATGGGTTAGTCCAGTTGACCAGTGTACACTACTTACTACTAAGGCTATGGTTTAGTCCAGTTGACTAGTGTACACTACTAAGGCTATGGTTTAGTCCAGTTAACTAATGTACACTACTTACTATTAAGGCTATGGTTTAGTCCAGTTAACTAATGTACACTACTTACTATTAAGGCTATGGTTTAGTCCAGTTAACTAATGTACACTACTCACTACTAAGGCTATGGTTTAGTCCAGTTGACTAGTGTACACTACTTACTATTAAGGCTATGGTTTAGTCCAGTTGACTAATGTACACTACTTACTATTAAGGCTATGGTTTAGTCCAGTTGACTAGTGTACACTACTTACTATTAAGGCTATGGTTTAGTCCAGTTGACTAGTGTACACTACTTACTATTAAGGCTATGGTTTAGTCCAGTTGACTAGTGTACACTACTTACTATTAAGGCTATGGTTTAGTCCAGTTGACTAGTGTACACTACTTACTATTAAGGCTATGGTTTAGTCCAGTTGACTAGTGTACACTACTTACTATTAAGGCTATGGTTTAGTCCAGTTGACTAGTGTACACTACTTACTATTAAGGCTATGGTTTAGTCCAGTTGACTAGTGTACACTACTTACTATTAAGGCTATGGTTTAGTCCAGTTGACTAGTGTACACTACTTACTATTAAGGCTATGGTTTAGTCCAGTTGACTAGTGTACACTACTTACTATTAAGGCTATGGTTTAGTCCAGTTGACTAGTGTACACTACTTACTATTAAGGCTATGGTTTAGTCCAGTTGACTAATGTACACTACTTACTATTAAGGCTATGGTTTAGTCCAGTTGACTAGTGTACACTACTTACTATTAAGGCTATGGTTTAGTCCAGTTGACTAGTGTACACTACTTACTATTAAGGCTATGGTTTAGTCCAGTTGACTAGTGTACACTACTTACTATTAAGGCTATGGTTTAGTCCAGTTGACTAGTGTACACTACTTACTATTAAGGCTATGGTTTAGTCCAGTTGACTAGTGTACACTACTTACTATTAAGGCTATGGTTTAGTCCAGTTGACTAGTGTACACTACTTACTATTAAGGCTATGGTTTAGTCCAGTTGACTAATGTACACTACTTACTATTAAGGCTATGGTTTAGTCCAGTTGACTAGTGTACACTACTTACTATTAAGGCTATGGTTTAGTCCAGTTGACTAGTGTACACTACTTACTATTAAGGCTATGGTTTAGTCCAGTTGACTAATGTACACTACTTACTATTAAGGCTATGGTTTAGTCCAGTTGACTAGTGTACACTACTAAGGCTATGGTTTAGTCCAGTTGACTAATGTACACTACTTACTATTAAGGCTATGGTTTAGTCCAGTTGACTAGTGTACACTACTTACTATTAAGGCTATGGTTTAGTCCAGTTGACTAATGTACACTACTAAGGCTATGGTTTAGTCCAGTTGACTAGTGTACACTACTATGGCTATGGTTTAGTCCAGTTAACTAATGTACACTACTTACTATTAAGGCTATGGTTTAGTCCAGTTGACTAGTGTACACTACTTACTATTAAGGCTATGGTTTAGTCCAGTTGACTAGTGTACACTACTAAGGCTATGGTTTAGTCCAGTTGACTAATGTACACTACTTACTATTAAGGCTATGGTTTAGTCCAGTTGACTAGTGTACACTACTTACTATTAAGGCTATGGTTTAGTCCAGTTGACTAGTGTACACTACTTACTATTAAGGCTATGGTTTAGTCCAGTTGACTAGTGTACACTACTTACTATTAAGGCTATGGTTTAGTCCAGTTGACTAATGTACACTACTAAGGCTATGGTTTAGTCCAGTTGACTAATGTACACTACTTACTATTAAGGCTATGGTTTAGTCCAGTTGACTAGTGTACACTACTTACTATTAAGGCTATGGTTTAGTCCAGTTGACTAATGTACACTACTAAGGCTATGGTTTAGTCCAGTTGACTAGTGTACACTACTATGGCTATGGTTTAGTCCAGTTGACTAATGTACACTACTTACTATTAAGGCTATGGTTTAGTCCAGTTGACTAGTGTACACTACTTACTATTAAGGCTATGGTTTAGTCCAGTTGACTAGTGTACACTACTTACTATTAAGGCTATGGTTTAGTCCAGTTGACTAGTGTGGCTACACTACTACTTACTATTAAGGCTATGGTTTAGTCCAGTTGACTAGTGTACACTACTTACTATTAAGGCTATGGTTTAGTCCAGTTGACTAGTGTACACTACTTACTATTAAGGCTATGGTTTAGTCCAGTTGACTAATGTACACTACTTACTATTAAGGCTATGGTTTAGTCCAGTTGACTAGTGTACACTACTTACTATTAAGGCTATGGTTTAGTCCAGTTGACTAGTGTACACTACTTACTATTAAGGCTATGGTTTAGTCCAGTTGACTAGTGTACACTACTTACTATTAAGGCTATGGTTTAGTCCAGTTGACTAGTGTACACTACTTACTATTAAGGCTATGGTTTAGTCCAGTTGACTAGTGTACACTACTTACTATTAAGGCTATGGTTTAGTCCAGTTGACTAATGTACACTACTTACTATTAAGGCTATGGTTTAGTCCAGTTGACTAGTGTACACTACTTACTTGATTAAGGCTATGGTTTAGTCCAGTTGACTAGTGTACACTACTTACTATTAAGGCTATGGTTTAGTCCAGTTGACTAATGTACACTACTAAGGCTACTACTTACACTACTATGGCTATGGTTTAGTCCAGTTGACTTGAATGTACACTACTTACTATTAAGGCTATGGTTTAGTCCAGTTGACTAGTGTACACTACTAAGGCTATGGTTTAGTCCAGTTGACTAATGTACACTACTTACTATTAAGGCTATGGTTTAGTCCAGTTGACTAGTGTACACTACTTACTATTAAGGCTATGGTTTAGTCCAGTTGACTAATGTACACTACTAAGGCTATGGTTTAGTCCAGTTGACTAGTGTACACTACTATGGCTATGGTTTAGTCCAGTTAACTAATGTACACTACTTACTATTAAGGCTATGGTTTAGTCCAGTTGACTAGTGTACACTACTTACTATTAAGGCTATGGTTTAGTCCAGTTGACTAGTGTACACTACTAAGGCTATGGTTTAGTCCAGTTGACTAATGTACACTACTTACTATTAAGGCTATGGTTTAGTCCAGTTGACTAGTGTACACTACTTACTATTAAGGCTATGGTTTAGTCCAGTTGACTAGTGTACACTACTTACTATTAAGGCTATGGTTTAGTCCAGTTGACTAATGTACACTACTAAGGCTATGGTTTAGTCCAGTTGACTAGTGTACACTACTATGGCTATGGTTTAGTCCAGTTGACTAATGTACACTACTTACTATTAAGGCTATGGTTTAGTCCAGTTGACTAGTGTACACTACTTACTATTAAGGCTATGGTTTAGTCCAGTTGACTAGTGTACACTACTAAGGCTATGGTTTAGTCCAGTTGACTAATGTACACTACTTACTATTAAGGCTATGGTTTAGTCCAGTTGACTAGTGTACACTACTTACTATTAAGGCTATGGTTTAGTCCAGTTGACTAGTGTACACTACTTACTATTAAGGCTATGGTTTAGTCCAGTTGACTAGTGTACACTACTTACTATTAAGGCTATGGTTTAGTCCAGTTGACTAATGTACACTACTAAGGCTATGGTTTAGTCCAGTTGACTAATGTACACTACTTACTATTAAGGCTATGGTTTAGTTGACCAGGCTTGGTTTAGTCCAGTTGACTAGTGTACACTACTTACTATTAAGGCTATGGTTTAGTCCAGTTGACTAGTGTACACTACTTACTACTAAGGCTATGGTTTAGTCCAGTTGACTAGTGTACACTACTTACTATTAAGGCTATGGTTTAGTCCAGTTGACTAATGTACACTACTTACTATTAAGGCTATGGTTTAGTCCAGTTGACTAGTGTACACTACTTACTATTAAGGCTATGGTTTAGTCCAGTTGACTAGTGTACACTACTTACTATTAAGGCTATGGTTTATTCCAGTTGACTAGTGTACACTACTTACTATTAAGGCTATGGTTTAGTCCAGTTGACTAGTGTACACTACTTACTATTAAGGCTATGGTTTAGTCCAGTTGACTAGTGTACACTACTTACTATTAAGGCTATGGTTTAGTCCAGTTGACTAATGTACACTACTTACTATTAAGGCTATGGTTTAGTCCAGTTGACTAGTGTACACTACTTACTATTAAGGCTATGGTTTAGTCCAGTTGACTAGTGTACACTACTACTAGGCTATGGTTTAGTCCAGTTGACTAGTGTACACTACTTACTATTAAGGCTATGGTTTAGTCCAGTTGACTAGTGTACACTACTTACTATTAAGGCTATGGTTTAGTCCAGTTGACTAATGTACACTACTTACTATTAAGGCTATGGTTTAGTCCAGTTGACTAGTGTACACTACTTACTATTAAGGCTATGGTTTAGTCCAGTTGACTAATGTACACTACTTACTATTAAGGCTATGGTTTAGTCCAGTTGACTAGTACACTACTACTATTAAGGCTATGGTTTAGTCCAGTTGACTAATGTACACTACTATGGTTTTAGTCCAGTTGACTAATTAAGGCTATGGTTTAGTCCAGTTGACTAGTGTACACTACTTGACTATTAAGGCTATGGTTTAGTCCAGTTGACTAGTGTACACTACTTACTATTAAGGCTATGGTTTAGTCCAGTTGACTAATGTACACTACTTACTATTAAGGCTATGGTTTAGTCCAGTTGACTAGTGTACACTACTAAGGCTATGGTTTAGTCCAGTTGACTAATGTACACTACTTACTATTAAGGCTATGGTTTAGTCCAGTTGACTAGTGTACACTACTTACTATTAAGGCTATGGTTTACTATTAAGGCTATGGTTTAGTCCAGTTGACTAGTGTACACTACTACTATTAAGGCTATGACCAGTTAACACTACTTACTATTAAGGCTACACTACTACTAAGGCTATGGTTTAGTCCAGTTGACTAGTGTACACTACTTACTATTAAGGCTATGGTTTAGTCCAGTTGACTAATGTACACTACTACTATTAAGGCTATGGTTTAGTCCAGTTGACTAATGTACACTACTTACTATTAAGGCTATGGTTTAGTCCAGTTGACTAATGTACACTTACTATTAAGGCTATGGTTTAGTCCAGTTGACTAGTGTACACTACTTACTATTAAGGCTATGGTTTAGTCCAGTTGACTAATGTACACTACTAAAGGCTATGGTTTAGTCCAGTTGACTAGTGTAAGGCTATGGTTTAGTCCAGTTAACTAATGTACACTACTTACTATTAAGGCTATGGTTTAGTCCAGTTGACTAGTGTACACTACTTACTATTAAGGCTATGGTTTAGTCCAGTTGACTAGTGTACACTACTAAGGCTATGGTTTAGTCCAGTTGACTAATGTACACTACTTACTATTAAGGCTATGGTTTAGTCCAGTTGACTAATGTACACTACTTACTATTAAGGCTATGGTTTAGTCCAGTTGACTAATGTACACTACTATTAAGGCTATGGTTTAGTCCAGTTGACTAGTGTACACTACTATGGCTATAATGGTTTAGTCCAGTTGACTAATGTACACTACTTACTATTAAGGCTATGGTTTAGTCCAGTTGACTAGTGTACACTACTTACTATTAAGGCTATGGTTTAGTCCAGTTGACTAGTGGCTACACTACTACTTAGGCTATGGTTTAGTCCAGTTGACTAATGTACACTACTTACTATTAAGGCTATGGTTTAGTCCAGTTGACTAATGTACACTACTAACTATGGTTTTTAGTCTTGACTAAGGCTATGGTTTAGTCCAGTTGACTAATGTACACTACTTACTATTAAGGCTATGGTTTAGTCCAGTTGACTAATGTACACTACTTACTATTAAGGCTATGGTTTAGTCCAGTTGACTAGTGTACACTACTAAGGCTATGGTTTAGTCCAGTTAACTAATGTTTACACTACTTACTATTAAGGCTATGGTTTAGTCCAGTTAACTAATGTACACTACTACTATTAAGGCTATGGTTTAGTCCTAATGTACACTACTCACTACTAAGGCTATGGTTTAGTCCAGTTGACTAGTGTACACTACTTACTATTAAGGCTATGGTTTAGTCCAGTTGACTAGTGTACACTACTTACTATTAAGGCTATGGTTTAGTCCAGTTGACTAGTGTACACTACTTACTATTAAGGCTATGGTTTAGTCCAGTTGACTAGTGTACACTACTTACTATTAAGGCTATGGTTTAGTCCAGTTGACTAGTGTACACTACTTACTATTAAGGCTATGGTTTAGTCCAGTTGACTAATGTACACTACTAAGGCTATGGTTTAGTCCAGTTGACTAGTGTACACTACTATGGCTATGGTTTAGTCCAGTTAACTAATGTACACTACTTACTATTAAGGCTATGGTTTAGTCCAGTTGACTAGTGTACACTACTTACTATTAAGGCTATGGTTTAGTCCAGTTGACTAGTGTACACTACTAAGGCTATGGTTTAGTCCAGTTGACTAATGTACACTACTTACTATTAAGGCTATGGTTTAGTCCAGTTGACTAATGTGCACTACTAAGGCTATGGTTTAGTCCAGTTGACTAATGTACACGACTTACTATTAAGGCTATGGTTTAGTCCAGTTGACTAATGTACACTACTTACTATTAAGGCTATGGTTTTTAGTCCAGTTGACTAGTGTACACTACTAAGGCTATGGTTTAGTCCAGTTAACTAATGTACACTACTTACTATTAAGGCTATGGTTTAGTCCAGTTGACTAGTGTACACTACTAAGGCTATGGTTTAGTCCAGTTGACTAGTGTACACTACTTACTATTAAGGCTATGGTTTAGTCCTGTTGACTAGTGTACACTACTTACTATTAAGGCTATGGTTTAGTCCAGTTGACTAATGTACACTACTTAGGCTATGGTTTAGTCCAGTTGACTAGTGTACACTACTTAGGCTATGGTTTAGTCCAGTTGACTAATGTACACTACTTACTATTAAGGCTATGGGTTAGTCCAGTTGACCAGTGTACACTACTTACTACTAAGGCTATGGTTTAGTCCAGTTGACTAGTGTACACTACTAAGGCTATGGTTTAGTCCAGTTGACTAGTGTACACTACTTAGGCTATGGTTTAGTCCAGTTGACTAATGTACACTACTTACTATTAAGGCTATGGTTTAGTCCAGTTGACTAATGTACACTACTTACTATTAAGGCTATGGGTTAGTCCAGTTGACCAGTGTACACTACTTACTACTAAGGCTATGGTTTAGTCCAGTTGACTAGTGTACACTACTAAGGCTATGGTTTAGTCCAGTTAACTAATGTACACTACTTACTATTAAGGCTATGGTTTAGTCCAGTTAACTAATGTACACTACTTACTATTAAGGCTATGGTTTAGTCCAGTTAACTAATGTACACTACTCACTACTAAGGCTATGGTTTAGTCCAGTTGACTAGTGTACTACTACTATTAAGGCTATGGTTTAGTCCAGTTGACTAATGTACAGTACTAAGGCTATGGTTTAGTCCAGTTGACTAATGTACACTACTTACTATTAAGGCTATGGTTTAGTCCAGTTGACTAGTGTACACTACTTACTATTAAGGCTATGGTTTAGTCCAGTTGACTAATGTACACTACTAAGGCTATGGTTTAGTCCAGTTGACTAGTGTACACTACTTTAAGGCTATTTTAAGTTGACTATGGTTACTAAGGCTAGTTTAGTCCAGTTGACTAATGTACACTACTTACTACTAAGGCTATGGTTTAGTCCAGTTGACTAGTGTACACTACTTACTAGTAAGGCTATGGTTTAGTCCAGTTGACTAATGTACACTACTTACTATTAAGGCTATGGTTTAGTCAGTTGACTAATGTACTACTTAGGCTACTTGACTAATAAGGCTATGGTTTAGTCCAGTTGACTAATGTACACTACTTACTATTAAGGCTATGGTTTAGTCCAGTTGACTAGTGTACACTACTTACTATTAAGGCTATGGTTTAGTCCAGTTGACTAATGTACACTACTTACCAGTAAGGCTATGGTTTAGTCAGTTGACTAATGTGCACTACTTACTATTAAGGCTATGGTTTAGTCCAGTTGACTAATGTACACTACTTACTAGGCTATGGTTTAGTCCAGTTGACTAATGTAC
>NW_026285817.1:0-3297 GCF_023373465.1 Oncorhynchus keta | reverse complement strand
AATTTTTTATTTCACCTTTATTTAACCAGGTAGGCTAGTTGAGAACAAGTTCTCATTTTCAACTGCGACCTGGTGGCCAACATAAAGCATAGCAGTGTGAACAGACAACACAGAGTTACACATGGAGTAAACAATTAACAAGTCAATAACACAGTAGAAAAAAGGGGAGTCTATATACAATGTGTGCAAAAGGCATGAGGAGGTAGGCGAATAATTACAATATTGCAGATTAACACAGATGATCATGTACAGGTAGAGATATTGGTGTGCAAAAGAGCAGAAAAGTAAATAAATAAAAACTGTGGGGATGACGTAGGTGAAAATGGGTGGGCTATTTACCAATAGACTATGTACAGCTGCAGCGATCGATTAGCTGCTCAGATAGCTGATGTTTGAAGTTGGTGAGGGAGATGAAAGTCTCCAACTTCAGCGATTTTGCAATTCGTTCAGTCACAGGCAGCAGAGTACTGGAACGAAAGGCGGCCGAATGAGGTGTTGGCTTTAGGGATGATCAGTGAGATACACCTGCTGGAGCGCGTGCTATGGATGGGTGTTGCCATCGTGACCAGTGAACTGAGATAAGGCGGAGCTTTACCTAGCATGGCCTTGTAGATGACCTGGAGCCAGTGGATCTGGCGACGAATATGTAGTGAGGGCCAGCCGACTAGAGCATACAAGTCGCAGTGGTGGGTAGTATAAGGTGCTTTAGTGACAAAACGGATGGCACTGTGATAAACTGCATCCAATTTGCTGAGTAGAGTGTTGGAAGCAATTTTGTAGATGACATCGCCGAAGTCGAGGATCGGTAGGATAGTCAGTTTTACTAGGGTAAGCTTGGCAGCGTGAGTGAAGGAGGCTTTGTTGCGGAATAGAAAGCCGACTCTTGATTTGATTTTCGATTGGAGATGTTTGATATGAGTCTGGAAGGAGAGTTTGCAGTCTAGCCAGACACCTAGGTACTTATAGGTGTCCACATATTCAAGGTCGGAACCATCCAGGGTGGTGATGCTAGTCGGGCATGCGGGTGCAGGCAGCGATCGGTTGAAAAGCATGCATTTGGTTTTACTAGCGTTTAAGAGCAGTTGGAGGCCACGGAAGGAGTGTTGTATGGCATTGAAGCTCGTTTGGAGGTTAGATAGCACAGTGGCCAAGGACGGGCCGGAAGTATATAGAATGGTGTCGTCTGCGTAGAGGTGGATCAGGGAATCGCCCGCAGCAAGAGCAACATCATTGATATATACAGAGAAAAGAGTCGGCCGAGAATTGAACCCTGTGGCACCCCCATAGAGACTGCCAGAGGACCGGGACAGCATGCCCTCCGATTTGACTCACTGAACTCTGTCTGCAAAGTAATTGGTGAACCAGGCAAGGCAGTCATCCGAAAAGCCGAGGCTACTGAGTCTGCCGATAAGAATATGGTGATTGACAGAGTCGAAAGCCTTGGCAAGGTCGATGAAGACTGGCTGCACAGTACTGTCTTTTATCGATGGCGGTTATGATATCGTTTAGTACCTTGAGTGTGGCTGAGGTGCACCCGTGACCGGCTCGGAAACCAGATTGCACAAGCGGAGAAGGTACGGAGTGGGATTCGAGATGGTCAGTGACCTGTTTGTTGACTTGGCTTTCGAAGACCTTAGATAGGCAGGGCAGAATGGATATAGGTCTGTAACAGTTTGGGTCCAGGGTGTCTCCCCCTTTGAAGGGGGGATGACTGCGGCAGCTTTCCAATCCTTGGGGATCTCAGACGATATGAAAGAGAGGTTGAACAGGCTGGTAATAGGGGTTGCGACAATGGCGGCGGATAGTTTCAGAAATAGAGGGTCCAGATTGTCAAGCCCAGCTGATTTATACGGGTCCAGGTTTTGCAGCTCTTCAGAACATCTGCTATCTGGATTTGGGTAAAGGGAGAAACCTGATAGCTGCAAAGGAGCTGTTGGCCGAGGTAGAGTAGCCAGGCGGAAGGTATGGCCAGCCGCTGAGAAATGCTTGCTGGAAGTTTTCGATAATCATGGATTTATCGGTGGTGACCGTGTTACCTAGCCTCAGTGCAGTGGGCAGCTGGGAGGAGGTGCCTTGTTCTCCATGGACTTCACAGTGTCCCAGAACTTTTGGAGTTGGAGCTACAGGAGTAAACTTTGCCTGAAGAAGCTGGCCTTAGCTTTACTGACTGACTGCATGTATTGGTTCCTGACTTCCTGAACAGTTGCATACACGACTATTCGATGCTATTGCAGTCCGCCACAAGATGTTTTTTGTGCTGGTCGAGGGCAGTCAGGTCTGGAGTGAACCAAGGGCTGTATCTGTTCTTAGTTCTGCATTTTTGAACGGAGCATACTTATCTAAAATGGTGAGGAAGTTACTTTTAAAGAATGACCAGGCATCCTCAACTGACGGGATGAGGTCAATGTCCTTCCAGGATACCCGGGCCAGGTCGATTAGAAAGGCCTGCTCACAGAAGTGTTTAGGGGGCGTTGACAGTGATGAGGGGTGGTCGTTGACTGCGGCACCGTAGCGGATACAGGCAATGAGACAGTGGTCATGAGATCCTGGTTGAAGACAGCGGGAGGTCTATTTGAGGGCCAGCTGGTCAGGGATGACGCCTATGAGTGGCAGCCCTTGCTTACAGAGTTAGGGGTTGTACCTGGTGGGTTCCTTTGATGACGGTGTGAGATTGAGGGCATCTAGCTTAGATTGTAGACCGTCGGGGTGTTGCTATCCCAATTTAGGTCACCTAACAGAACAATTCTGAAGCTAGATGGGGGCAAATCAATTCACAAATGGTGTCTGTGGGCACAGCTGGGAGCTGAGGGGGTCGGTAGCAGGCGGCAACAGTGAGAGACTTATTTCTGGAGAGAGTAATTTTCAGAATTAGTAGTTCGAACTGTTTCGGGTATGGACCTCGGCAGCATGACATTACTTTGCAGGCTATCTCTGCAGTAGACTGCAACTCCTCCCCTTTGGCAGTTCTATCTTGACGGAAGATGTTATAGCTGGGTATGGAAATCTCAGAATTTTTGAGTGGCCTTCCTGAGCCAGGATTCAGACACGGCAAGGACATCAGGGTTAGCAGAGTGTGCTAAAGTGGTCCTTCTGGTGGCTCAGTTGGTAGAGCATGGCGCTTGTAACGCCAGGGTAGTGCCGGTTCGATTCCGCGACCACCCATACGTAGAATGTATGCACACATGACTGTAAGTCGCTTTGGATAAAAGCGCTCAGCTAAATGGCATATATTATTTATTATTACTAAAGCAGTGAGTAAAACAAACTTAGGGAGGAGGCTTCTGATGTTGACATGCA
>NW_026285816.1:0-9872 GCF_023373465.1 Oncorhynchus keta | reverse complement strand
CCATGACATCATCCTGCAGGGTGACACTCTAACACACCATGACATCACCCTGCTGGGTGACACTCTAACACACCATGACATCATCCTGCAGGGTGACACTCTAACACACCATGACATCATCCTGCAGGGTGACACTCTAACACACCATGACATCATCCTGCAGGGTGACACTCTAACACACCATGACATCACCCTGCAGGGTGACACTCTAACACACCATGACATCATCCTGCAGGGTGACACTCCTAACACACCATGACATCACCCTGCAGGGTGACAATCTAACACACCATGACATCATCCTGCAGGGTGACACTCTAACACACCATGACATCATCCTGCAGGGTGACACTCTAACACACCATGACATCATCCCTGCAGGGTGACACTCTAACACACCATGACATCACCCTGCAGGGTGACACTCTAACACACCATGACATCACCCTGCAGGGTGACACTCTAACACACCATGACATCATCCTGCAGGTGACACTCTAACACACCATGACATCATCCTGCAGGGTGACACTCTAACACACCATGACATCATCCTGCAGGGTGACACTCTAACACACCATGACATCATCCTGCAGGGTGACACTCTAACACACCATGACATCATCCTGCAGGGTGACACTCTAACACACCATGACATCATCCTGCAGGGTGACACTCTAACACACCATGCAGGGTGACACTCAACACACCATGACATCATGCAGGGTGACACTCTAACACACCATGACATCATCCTGCAGGGTGACACTCTAACACACCATGACATCATCCTGCAGGGTGACACTCTAACACACCATGACATCATCCTGCAGGGTGACATCTAACACACCTGACATCATCCTGGGTGACACTCTAACACACCATGACATCATCCTGCAGGGTGACACTCTAACACACCATGACATCATCCTGCAGGGTGACACTCTAACACCATGACATCACCCTGGGTGACACTCTAACACACCATGACATCACCCTGCAGGGTGACACTCTAACACACATGACATCACCTGGGGTGACACTCTAACACACCATGACATCATCCTGCAGGGTGACACTCTAACACACCATGACATCATCCTGCAGGGTGACACTCTAACACACCATGACATCATCCTGCAGGGTGACACTCTAACACACCATGACATCATCCTGCAGGGTGACACTCTAACACACCATGACATCATCCTGCAGGGTGACACTCTAACACACCATGACA
The DNA here is from genome assembly GCF_023373465.1 of Oncorhynchus keta. Taxonomy (NCBI): domain Eukaryota; kingdom Metazoa; phylum Chordata; class Actinopteri; order Salmoniformes; family Salmonidae; genus Oncorhynchus; species Oncorhynchus keta. The sequence continues at coordinate 8,632 of NW_026285816.1, read as the reverse complement.
TCATCCTGCAGGGTGACACTCTAACACACCATGACATCATCCTGCAGGGTGACACTCTAACACACCATGACATCATCCTGCAGGGTGACACTCTAACACACCATGACATCATCCTGCAGGGTGACACTCTAACACACCATGACATCATCCTGCAGGTGACACTCTAACACACCATGACATCATCCTGCAGGGTGACACTCTAACACACCATGACATCATCCTGCAGGGTGACACTCTAACATGACATCATCCTGCAGGGTGACACTCACACCATGACCAACCTGCTGGGTGACACTAACACACCATGACATCAACCTGCTGGGTGACACTAACACACCATGACATCAACCTGCTGGGTGACACTAACACACCATGACATCATCCTGCAGGGTGACACTCTAACACACCATGACATCACCCTGCAGGGTGACACTCCAACACACCATGACATCATCCTGCAGGGTGACACTCTAACACACCATGACATCACCCTGCAGGGTGACACTCCAACACACCATGACATCATCCTGCAGGGTGACACTCCAACACACCATGACATCATCCTGCAGGGTGACACTCTAACACACCATGACATCACCCTGCTGGGTGACACAACACACCATGACATCATCCTGCAGGGTGACACTCTAACACACCATGACATCATCCTGCAGGGTGACACTCCAACACACCATGACATCACCCTCAGGGTGACACCTAACACACCATGACATCACCCTGCAGGGTGACACTCTAACACACCATGACATCATCCTGCAGGGTGACACTCTAACACACCATGACATCATCCTGCAGGGTGACACTCTAACACACCATGACATCATCCTGCAGGGTGACACTCTAACACACCATGACATCACCCTGCAGGGTGCCACTCTAACACACCATGACATCATCCTGCAGGGTGACACTCTAACACACCATGACATCATCCTGCAGGGTGACACTCTAACACACCATGACATCATCCTGCAGGGTGACACTCTAACACACATGACATCATCCTGCAGGGTGACACTCTAACACACCATGACATCATCCTGCAGGGTGACACTCTAACACACCATGACATCACCCTGCAGGGTGACACTCTAACACACCATGACATCATCCTGCAGGGTGACACTCTAACACACCATGACATCACCCTGCAGGGTGACACTCCAACACACCATGACATCATCCTGCAGGGTGACACTCCAACACATGACATCACCCCTGCTGGGTGACACTCCAACCACCATGACATCATCCTGCAGGGTGACACTCTAACACACCATGACATCATCCTGCAGGGTGACACTCTAACACACCATGACATCATCCTGCAGGGTGACACTCTAACACACCATGACATCATCCTGCAGGGTGACACTCTAACACACCATGACATCATCCTGCAGGGTGACACTCTAACACACCATGACATCATCCTGCAGGGTGACACTCTAACACACCATGACATCATCCTGCAGGGTGACACTCCTAACACACCATGACATCATCCTGCAGGGTGACACTCCTAACACACCATGACATCATCCTGCAGGGTGACACTCTAACACACCATGACATCATCCTGCAGGGTGACACTCTAACACACCATGACATCACCTGCAGGGTGACACTCTAACACACCATGACATCATCCTGCAGGGTGACACTCTGACATCACCCTGCTGGGTGACACTCCAACACACCATGACATCATCCTGCAGGGTGACACTCTAACACCACCATCTTGACATCATCTTGCAGGGGTGACACTCTAACACACCATGACATCATCCTGCAGGGTGACACTCTAACACACCATGACATCATCCTGCAGGGTGACACTCTAACACACCATGACATCATCTGCAGGGTGACACTCTAACACACCATGACATCATCCTGCAGGGTGACACTCTAACACACCATGACATCATCCTGCAGGGTGACACTCTAACACACCATGACATCATCCTGCAGGGTGACACTCTAACACACCATGACATCATCCTGCAGGGTGACACTCTAACACACCATGACATCATCCCTACACTCTAACACCATGACATCATCCTGCAGGGTGACACTCTAACACACCATGACATCACCCTGCTGGGTGACACTCCTAACACACCATGACATCATCCTGCAGGGTGACACTCCTAACACACCATGACATCATCCTGCAGGGTGACACTCTAACACACCATGACATCACCCTGCAGGGTGACACTCTAACACACCATGACATCACCTGCTGGGTGACACTCCAACACACCATGACATCATCCTGCAGGGGTGACACTCTAACACACCATGACATCATCCTGCAGGGTGACACTCTAACACACCATGACATCATCCTGCAGGGTGACACTCTAACACACCATGACATCATCCTGCAGGGTGACACTCTAACACACCATGACATCACCCTGCTGGGTGACACTCCAACACACCATGACATCATCCTGCAGGGTGACACTCCTAACACACCATGACATCATCCTGCAGGGTGACACTCTAACACACCATGACATCATCCTGCAGGGTGACACTCCAACACACCATGACATCATCCTGCAGGGTGACACTCCAACACACCATGACATCATCCTGCAGGGTGACACTCTAACACACCATGACATCATCCTGCTGGGTGACACTCCAACACACCATGACATCATCCTGCAGGGTGACACTCTAACACACCATGACATCACCATGACATCACCCTGCAGGGTGACACTCTAACACACCATGACATCACCCTGCAGGGTGACACTCACCCTGCAACACACCATGACATCATCCTGCAGGGTGACACTCCAACACACCATGACATCATCCTGCAGGGTGACACTCTAACACACCATGACATCATCCTGCAGGGTGACACTAACACCATGACATCACCCTGCTGGGTGACACTCTAACACACCATGACATCATCCTGCAGGGTGACACTCTAACACACCATGACATCACCCTGCAGGGTGACACTCTAACACAACACACTACAAGTGCCTGGGCCCCTACTAGTGTTATTGTACTGCCATACAAATTAATAGTGAGGATATTTATAACTATTAATTAAGATTTTTCATGGGGCCTTTTCTGCTCGGCCATGTTAAATGAAAGATGCATGTTTCGCATTTAAAAAGCATCAATCTTTAACATGGCAGGCCCATTTAAACTGTCCTGGAGAGCCTGACCGTGGATGTAGATGAATGTCATTCTATTCCTAGAGTCCAGCAGACTCTGTTCTCAATAGTTATCCTAAAGTAGCAGGTGTAAAAGACCTGCTTTTCTTTTCTTTCTTGTCCAGACAAATGTTTATTTTTTTTTTTAACTGTCCGGGTTATCATCTTCAGTGTAAATGTGGAGGATAAGTGACGATGGAGCGGTTTGATTTGATTTGATTTAATTTTTATTTGATTTTATTTGATTTGAGTTTTGATTTGATTTCCGGTCACAACTTGCAGGCTTGTTTTCGAATTGCTGTGCGTTTTGTTGCCAACCTATTTTGCTACCTGACAACTTTACGGGTTTCACTTTTTAATTACCGTTCATATATTTATTTTTTCCTCAACTTTTTCCTCCGGACGCTTTATCTGGACACGATTCGTCAGGACCTCCAGCAACCGAAGCTAAGTAGTAACATTAACATGATGCCTTCTAATTGCAGCCGCTGTGCTCGCCTTACGGCGAGGATAGCTGTACTGCAAGCCCAGCTTCAGACGCAATCGTTAGGCAAGGGTAATTTCAGTGTAGGAAAGGATGAAACAGCGTCTGTGCCACCAGTAAGTGCAGATAGTAGTATAAATCCCCTGGCACAGTCCCCGCAGCCGGACAACTTTCTCACGGTTTCTGGAAGGAAATGCTGTAGGAACGCTCAACCGGTGTCGCTCATTCAGCAGACAGAAACTTTCAACCGGTTTTCCCCATTAAGCAGCGGGTCGGTGTCAGAGGCCGAGTCTTCTCTGGTCTCTACTCCTCCCGTTACGGGGTCTGAGGCGCCGAAGCTTCCCACCATTAGCTCTGACAAATTGAAAACTCTAGTCATTGGCGACTCCATTACCCGCAGTATTAGACTTAAAGCGAATCATCCAGCGATCATACACTGTTTACCGGGGCAGGGCTACCGGCGTTAAGGCTAATCTGAAGATGGTGCTGGCTAAAGCTAAAACTGGCGAGTGTAGAGTATAGAGATATTGTTATCACGTCGGCACCAACGATGTTAGGATGAAACAGTCAGAGATCACCAAGCGCAACATAGCTTCTGCGTGCATATCAGCTAGAAAGATGTGTCGGCATCGAGTAATTGTCTCTGGCCCCCTCCCAGTTAGGGAGTGATGAGCTCTACAGCAGAGTCTCACAACTCAATCGCTGGTTGAAAACTGTTTTCTGCCCCTCCCAAAAGATAGAATTTGTAGATAATTGGCCCTCTTTCTGGGACTCACCCACAAACAGGACCAAGCCTGACCTGCTGAGGAGTGACGGACTCCATCCTAGCTGGAGGGTGCTCTCATCTTATCTGCCAACATAGACAGGGCTCTAACTCCTCTAGCTCCACAATGAAATAGGGTGCAGGCCAGGCAGCAGGCTATTAGCCAGCCTGCCAGCATAGTGGAGTCTGCCACTAGCATAGTCAGTGTAGTCAGCTCAGCTATCACCATTGAGACCGTGTCTGTGCCTCGACCTAGGTTGGGCAAAACTAAACATGGCGGTGTTAAGCCTTAGCAATCTCACTAGGATAAAGACCACCTCCATTCCTGTCATTACTGAAAGAGATCATGATACCTCACATCTCAAAATAGGGCTACTTAATGTTAGATCCCTTACTTCAAAGGCAATTATAGTCAATGAACTAATCACTGATCATAATCTTGATGTGATTGGCCTGACTGAAACATGGCTTAAGCCTGATGAATTTACTGTGTTAAATGAGGCCTCACCTCCTGGCTACACTAGTGACCATATCCCCCGTGCATCCCGCAAAGGCGGAGGTGTTGCTAACATTTACGATAGCAAATTTCAATTTACAAAAAAAAAAAAAAAAATGACGTTTTCGTCTTTTGAGCTTCTAGTCATGAAATCTATGCAGCCTACTCAATCACTTTTTATAGCTACTGTTTACAGGCCTCCTGGGCCATATACAGCGTTTCTCACTGAGTTCCCTGAATTCCTATCAGACCTTGTAGTCATTGCAGATAATATTCTAATCTTTGGTGACTTTAATATTCACATGGAAAAGTCCACAGACCCACTCCAAAAGGCTTTTGGAGCCATCATCGACTCAGTGGGTTTTGTCCAACATGTCTCTGGACCCACTCACTGTCACAGTCATACGCTGGACCTAGTTTTGTCCCATGGAATAAATGTTGTGGATCTTAATGTTTTCCTCATAATCCTGGACTATCGGACCACCATTTTATTACGTTTGCAATTGCAACAAATAATCTGCTCAGACCCCAACCAAGGAACATCAAAAGTCGTGCTATAAATTCACAGACAACACAAAGATTCCTTGATGCCCTTCCAGACTCCCTCTGCCTACCCAAGGACGCCAGAGGACAAAAATCCGTTAACCACCTAACTGAGGATCTCAATTTAACCTTGCGCAATACCCTAGATGCAGTTGCACCCCTAAAAACTAAAAAATGTCTCATAAGAAACTAGCTCCCTGGTACACAGAAAATACCCGAGCTCTGAAGCAAGCTTCCAGAAAATTGGAACGGAAATGGCGCCACACCAAACTGGAAGTCTTCCGACTAGCTTGGAAGGACGGTACCGTGCAGTACCGAAGAGCCCTTACTGCTGCTCGATCGTCCTATTTTTCTAACTTAATTGAGGAAAATAAGAACAATCCGAAATTCCTTTTTGATACTGTGGCAAAGCTAACTAAAAAGCAGCATTCCCCAAGAGAGGATGACTTTCACTTTAGCAGTGATAAATTCATGAACTTCTTTGAGGAAAAGATTATGATTATTAGAAAGCAAATTACGGACTCCTCTTTAAACCTGCGTATTCCTCCAAACCTCAGTTGTCCTGAGTCTGCACAACTCTGCCAGGACCTAGGATCAAGAGAGACGCTCAAGTGTTTTAGTACTATATCTCTTGACACAATGATGAAAATAATCATGGCCTCTAAACCTTCAAGCTGTATACTGGACCCTATTCCAACTAAACTACTGAAAGAGCTGCTTCCTGTGCTTGGCCCTCCTATGTTGAACATAATAAACGGCTCTCTATCCACTGGATGTGTACCAAACTCACTAAAAGTGGCAGTAATAAAGCCTCTCTTGAAAAAGCCAAACCTTGACCCAGAAAATATAAAAAACTATCGGCCTATATCGAATCTTCCATTCCTCTCAAAGATTTTAGAAGGCTGTTGCGCAACAACTCACTGCCTTCCTGAAGACAAACAATGTATACGAAATGCTTCAGTCTGGTTTTAGACCCCATCATAGCACTGAGACGGCACTTGTGAAGGTGGTAAATGACATTTAATGGCATCGGACCGAGAGCTCTGCATCTGTCCTCGTGCTCCTAGACCTTAGTGCTGCTTTTGATACCATCGATCACCACATTCTTTTGGAGAGATTGGAAACCCAAATTGGTCTACGGACAAGTTCTGGCCTGGTTTAGATCTTATCTGTCGGAAAGATATCAGTTTGTCTCTGTGAATGGTTTGTCCTCTGACAAATCAACTGTACATTTCGGTGTTCCTCAAGGTTCTGTTTTAGGACCACTATTGTTTTCACTATATATTTTACCTCTTGGGGATGTTATTCGAAAACATAATGTAAACTTTCACTGCTATGCGGATGACACACAGCTGTACATTTCAATGAAACATGGTGAAGCCCCAAAATTGCCCTCGCTAGAAGCATGTGTTTCAGACATAAGGAAGTGGATGGCTGCAAACTTTCTACTATTAAACTCGGACAAAACAGAGATGCTTGTTCTAGGTCCCAAGAAACAAAGATCTTCTGTTGAATCTGACAATTAATCTTAATGGTTGTACAGTCGTCTCAAATAAAACTGTGAAGGACCTCGGCGTTACTCTGGACCCTGATCTCTCTTTTGAAGAACATATCAAGACCATTTCGAGGACAGCTTTTTTTCCATCTACGTAACATTGCAAAAATCAGAAACTTTCTGTCCAAAAATGATGCAGAAAAATTAATCCATGCTTTTGTCACTTCTAGGTTAGACTACTGCAATGCTCTATTTTCCGGCTACCCGGATAAAGCACTAAATAAACTTCAGTTAGTGCTAAATACGGCTGCTAGAATCCTGACTAGAACCAAAAAATTTGATCATATTACTCCAGTGCTAGCCTCTCTACACTGGCTTCCTGTCAAAGCAAGGGCTGATTTCAAGGTTTACTGCTAACCTACAAAGCATTACATGGGCTTGCTCCTACCTACCTCTCTGATTTGGTCCTGCCGTACATACCTACACGTACGCTACGGTCACAAGGCAGGCCTCCTAATTGTCCCTAGAATTTCTAAGCAAACAGCTGGAGGCAGGGCTTTCTCCTATAGAGCTCCATTTTTATGGAACGGTCTGCCTACCCATGTCAGAGACGCAAACTCGGTCTCAACCTTTAAGTCTTTACTGAAGACTCATCTCTTCAGTGGGTCATATGATTGAGTGTAGTCTGGCCCAGGAGTGGGAAGGTGAACGGAAAGGCTCTGGAGCAACGGACCGCCCTTGCTGTCTCTGCCTGGCCGGTTCCCCTCTTTCCACTGGGATTCTCTGCCTCTAACCCTGTTACGGGGCTGAGTCACTGGCTTGCTGGGGCTCTCTCGTGCCGTCCTGGGGGGGTGCGTCACCTGGGTGGGTTGATTCACTGTTGTGGTCGGCCTGGCTGGGTTGCCCCCCTTGGGTTGTACCGTGGCGGAGATCTTTGTGGGCTATACTCGGCCTTGTCTCAGGATGGTAAGTTGGTGGTTGAAGATATCCCTCTAGTGGTGTGGGGGATGTGCTTTGGCAAAGTGGGTGGGGTTATATCCTTCCTGTTTGGCCCTGTCCGGGGTGTCCTCGGATGGGGCCACAGTGTCTCCTGACCCCTCCTGTCTCAGCCTCCAGTATTTATGCTGCAGTAGTTTATGTGTCGGGGGCTAGGGTCAGTTTGTTATATCTGGAGTACTTCTCCTGTCTATTCGGTGTCCTGTGTGAATCTAAGTGTGCGTTCTCTAATTCTCTCCTTCTCTCTTTCTTTCTCTCTCTCGGAGGACCTGAGCCCTAGGACCATGTCCCAGGACTACCTGACATGAGGACTCCTTGCTGTCCCCAGTCCACCTGGCCATGCTCCTGCTCCAGTTTCAACTGACCTGAGCCCTAGGACCGTGCCCCAGGACTACCTGACATGAAGGCTCCTTGCTGTCCCCAGTCCACCTGACTGTGCTGCTGCTCAGTTTCAACTGTTCTGCCTTATTATTATTCGACCATGCTGGTCATTTATGAACATTTGAACATCTTGGTCATGTTCTGTTATAATCTCTACCCGGCACAGCCAGAAGAGGACTGGCCACCCCACATAGCCCGGTTCCTCTCTAGGTTTCTTCCTAGGTTTTGGCCTTTCTAGGGAGTTTTCCTAGCCACC
>NW_026285815.1:90000-117236 GCF_023373465.1 Oncorhynchus keta | reverse complement strand
GCTGAACCGAAGCATCCTGACAGCTAGCTGAACTGAAGCATCCTCCCTGACAGCTAGCTGAACTGAAGCATCCTGACAGCTAGCTGAACTGAAGCATCCTGACAGCTAGCGGAACTGAAGCATCCTGACAGCTAAGTGAACAAAGCATCCTGACAGCTAGTCGAAACAAAGCATCCTGACAGCTAGCTGAACTGAAGCATCCTGACAGCTAGCTGAAACAAAGAAGCATCCTGACAACTAGTCGAACCAAAAGCATCCTGACAACTAGCTGAACCAAAGCATCCTGACAGCTAGCTGAACCAAAGCATCCTGACAGCTAGCTGAAATGAAGCATCCTGACAGCTAGCTGAACCGAAGCATCCTGACAGCTAGCTGAACTGAAGCATCCTGACAGCTAGCTGGAACTGAAGCATCCTGACAGCTAGCCGAACAGCATCCTGACAGCTAGTGAAACTGAAGCATCCTGACAGCTAGCTGAACCGAAAACATCCTGACAGCTAGCTGAACTGAAGCATCCTGACAGCTAGCTGAACCCGAAGCATCCTGACAGCTAGCTGAACCGAAGCATCCTGACAGCTAGCTGAAACAAAGCATCCTGACAGCTAGCTGAACTGAAGCATCCTGACAGCTAGCTGAACCGAAAGCATCCTGACAACTAGTGAACCGGAAGCATCCTGACAGCTAGTCGAAACAAAGCATCCTGACAGCTAGCTGAACTGAAGCATCCTGACAACTAGCTGAAACAAAGCATCCTGACAGCTAGTCGAAACAAAGCATCCTGACAGCTAGCTGAACAGAAGCATCCTGACAGCTAGCTGAAACGAAGCATCCTGACAGCTAGCTGAACAAAGCATCCTGACAGCTAGCATGAAACAAAGCATCCTGACAGCTAGCTGAAACAAAGCATCCTGACAGCTAGCTGAACCGAAGCATCCTGACAGCTAGTCGAAACAAAGCATCCTGACAGCTAGTCGAAACAAAGCATCCTGACAGCTAGCTGAAACAAAGCATCCTGACAGCTAGTCGAAACAAAGCATCCTGACAGCTAGTCGAAACAAAGCATCCTGACAGCTAGTCGAAACAAAGCATCCTGACAGCTAGTCGAAACAAAGCATCCTGACAGCTAGTCGAAACAAAGCATCCTGACAGCTAGTCGAAACAAAGCATCCTGACAGCTAGTCGAAACAAAGCATCCTGACAACTAGTCGAAACAAAGCATCCTGACAACTAGTCGAAACAAAGCATCCTGACAGCTAGCTGAACTGAAAGCATCCTGACAGCTAGCTCGAAACAAAGCATCCTGACAACTAGCTCAAACAAAGCATCCTGACAGCTAGCTGAACTGGAAGCATCCTGACAGCTAGCCGAACCGAAACATGCTGACGGCTAGCTGAACTGAAGCATCCTGACAGCTAGCTGAACCGAAGCATCCTGACAGCTAGCTGAAACAAAGCATCCTGACAGCTAGCCGAACCAAAGCATCCTGACAGCTAGTGAAAACAAAGCATCCTGACAGCTAGCTGAACTGAAGCATCCTGACAGCTAGCTGAACTGAAACATCCTGACAGCTTTATCGAAACAAAGCATCCTGACAGCTAGCTGAACCGGGCATCCTGACAACTAGTCGAAACAAAGCATCCTGACAGCTAGCTGAACTGAAGCATCCTGACAGCTAGCTGAACCGAAGCATCCTGACAACTAGTCGAAACAAAGCATCCTGACAACTAGCTGAACCGAAGCATCCTGACAGCTAGTTGAACCCGAAGCATCCTGACAGCTAGCTGAACTGAAGCATCCTGACAACTAGTCGAAACAAAGCATCCTGACAGCTAGTCGAAACAAAGCATCCTGACAGCTAGTCGAAACAAAGCATCCTGACAGCTAGTCGAAACAAAGCATCCTGACAGCTAGTCGAAACAAAGCATCCTGACAGCTAGCCAACCAAAGCATCCTGACAGCTAGCTGAACAAAGCATCCTGACAGCTAGTCGTGAACTGAACCGCATCCTGACAGCTAGCTGAACCGAAGCATCCTGACAGCTAGCTGAACAAAGCATCCTGACAGCTAGTCGAAACAAAGCATCCTGACAGCTAGCTGAACTGGAAGCATCCTGACAGCTAGTCGAACGAGCATCCTGCAGCTAGTCGAAACAAAGCACCTGACAGCTAGTCGAAACAAAGCATCCTGACAGCTAGTCAAACAAAGCATCCTGACAGCTAGTCGAAACAAAGCATCTGAAACTAGTCGAAACAAGCATCCTGACAGCTAGTCGAAACAAAGCATCCTGAAGCTAGCTCATCCTGACAGCTAGTCGAACTGCATCCTGACAGCTAGTCAGCTTCCTGACAACTAGTCAAACAAAGCATCCTGACAACTAGTCGAAACAATGTTTGTAACTAGCTTCTAAACAAAGCATCCTGACAGCTAGAAACAAAGCATCCTGCCTAGTCGAAACAATGCATTTGAACTATAATTGTGATATCAGGGATGGTCAGTCCTTGCAGCTAGCATTGCTCCTGACAGCTATGAATTTGAGTGGTTGCATTTCATCCTGACATCCCTCAGATTATTACTGAAGCGCTGAACCGAAACTAAGCATCCTGACAGCTAGCTGAACCTGGCATCCTGAACAGCTAGTTGAAACAAAGCATCCTGACAGCTAGTGAACCTTTACGCATCCTGACAACTAGTCTGAACCAGTTGCATCTTGTTTCTACTGCTGAAATAAGCTCCTGAAGCTAGGTGAATTAAAGCATCCTGACAGCTAGTTTCTACTGCTGATCCTGACAGCTAGCTGGAATTAAACATCAGTTGACAGTTGTTTCTACTGCTGAAACTTTAATCTGGCACTAAACTAAGTTGGTGTTGCATTTCTACATGCTGATGGCAGCCGAATCTGGAATTAAACAGAGTGGCTGTTGTTTCTACATACTGACGGCCAGCCGAACCGAAGCTTTTATCTGATATGTAAACCCAGTTGAATAAAATACATTCCTGCTGATTGTCTCTTTAATCAGGGCACAAAATATGAGCTTGTTTCTACTGCTGATTGTATATAAAAAAGTCATGGACATTAGCCTAAAATGGTGTTGTTTCTACTGCTGATTGGCGCAATCTGGCAGTCCTAAACATCCATTGACTGCTGTTTCTAACCGAATTTGATTGGTTGCTTTAATCTGGAATCCCTCACCATGTTTACTGAAACTTGTTTCTACTGCTGATTGTAGCATTAATCTGGAACTAAACACCAAAATATGTTGTTTCTACTGCTGATTGTAGCTTTAATCTGGCACTAAACACCAGTTGATGTTGTTTCTACTGCTGATTGTACCTTTAATCTGGGCACTAAACACCAGTGGTCTTGTTTCTACTGCTGATTGTAGCTTTAATCTGGAATTAAACACCAGTTGGTGTTGTTTCTACTGCTGATTGTAGCTTTAATCTGGCACTAAACACCAGTTGGTGTTGTTTCTACTGCTGATTGTAGCTTTAATCTGGCACTAAACACCAGTTGGTGTTGTTTCTACTGCTGATTGTAGCTTTAATCTGGAATTAAACACCAGTTGGTGTTGTTTCTACTGCTGATTGTAGCTTTAATCTGGAATTAAACACCAGTTGGTGTTGTTTCTACTGCTGATTGTAGCTTTAATCTGGAATTAAACACCAGTTGATCTTGTTTCTACTGCTGATTGTAGCTTTAATCTGGCACTAAACACCAGTTGGTGTTGTTTCTACTGCTGATTGTAGCTTTAATCTGGCACTAAACACCAGTTGATCTTGTTTCTACTGCTGATTGTAGCTTTAATCTGGGCACTAAACACCAGTTGGTGTTGTTTCTACTGCTGATTGTAGCTTTAATCTGGCACTAAACACCAGTTGATCTTGTTTCTACTGCTGATTGTAGCTTTAATCTGGCACTAAACACCAGTTGGTGTTGTTTCTACTGCTGATTGTAGCTTTAATCTGGCACTAAACACCAGTTGATTTGTTTCTACTGCTGATGTAGCTGAAATCTGGGCACTAAACACCAGTTGGTTGTTGTTTCTACTACTGATTGTAGCTTTAATCTGGAATTAAAGACCAGTTGCGTTGTTTCTACTGATTGTAGCTTTAATCTGGCATTAAACACCAGTTGGTGTTGTTTCTACTGCTGATTGTAGCTTTAATCTGGCATTAAACACCAGTTGATGTTGTTTCTACTGCTGATTGTAGCTTTAATCAATAAACACCAGTTGGTGTTGTTTCTACTGATTGTAGCTTTAATCTTCAAACACCAGTTGGTGTTGTTTCTACTGCTGATTGTAGCTTTAATCTGGAATTAAACACCAGTTGGTGTTGTTTCTACTGCTGATTGTAGCTTTAATCTGGAATTAAACACCAGTTGGTGTTGTTTCTACTACTGATTGTAGCTTTAATCTGAATTAAAGGCCAGTTGGTGTTGTTTCTACTGCTGATTGTAGCTTTAATCTGGAATTAAACACCAGTTGGTGTTGTTTCTACTACTGATTGTAGCTTTAATCTGGAATTAAAGACCAGTTGATCTTGTTTCTACTGCTGATTGTAGCTTTAATCTGGAATTAAAGACCAGTTGGTGTTGTTTCTACTGCTGATTGTAGCTTTAATCTGGCACTAAACACCAGTTGGTGTTGTTTCTACTACTGATTGTAGCTTTAATCTGGCACTGAACACCAGTTCCTCTAACAGCTAGTGTTTACAAATACAATATTCTGTTCACAGCTCAGCCTGGTCACTAGAACTACCATCTGATTTGGGAGGGTTGTAAAGGTCCTGAGGACGTCGATACATGTCTTCCTCACTGTTCACTGGGCGTGAACTCATGATGCTCGGAGATGAAGCATCCTCAGACCAAACAGACCAAGGACTCAGACCACTGTGCCATGGTAGTTCACAATACTCTAGCCAGGGAGAGTACTGGAAGAACCTTCATAAAAACAATGCATTGTTTTTCATTATTTTGTTTTAAGGCTTCCCCAAACCATCACCATGACCGTGAACCACTAGGAATGAATACCTAAACTAAACCACTGAATGAATACCTAAACTAAACCACTCTGAATGAATACCTAAACTAAACCACTCTGAATGAATACCTAAACTAAACCACTCTGAATTAATACCTAAACTAAACCACTAGGAATGAATACCTAAACTAAACCACTCTGAATGAATACCTAAACTAAACCACTCTGAATGAATACCTAAACTAAACCACTCTGAATGAATACCTAAACTAAACCACTCTGAATGAATACCTAAACTAAACCACTCTGAATGAATACCTAAACTAAACCACTCTGAATGAATACCTAAACTAAACCACTCTGAATGAATACCTAAACTAAACCACTCTGAATGAATACCTAAACTAAACCACTCTGAATGAATACCTAAACGAAACCACTAGGAACGAATACCTAAACTGAACCACTAGGAACGAATACCTAAACTGAACCACTAGGAACAAATACCTAAACTAAACCACTAGGAACGAATACCTAAACTACACCACTCTGAATTAATACCTAAACTAAACCACTCTGAATGAATACCTAAACTAAACCACTCTGAATGAATACCTAAACTAAACCACTCTGAATGAATACCTAAACTAAACCACTAGGAATGAATACCTAAACTAAACCACTCTGAATTAATACCTAAACTAAACCACTAGGAACGAATACCTAAACTGAACCACTAGGAACGAATACCTAAACTAAACCACTCTGAATGAATACCTAAACTAAACCACTAGGAACGAATACCTAAACTGAACCACTAGGAACGAATACCTAAACTAAACCACTCTGAATTAATACCTAAACTAAACCACTAGGAACGAATACCTAAACTAAACCACTAGGAACGAATACCTAAACTACACCACTCTGAATTAATACCTGTTTCAACTAAACCACTAGGAATGAATACCTAAACTGAACCACTGGAATGAATACCTAAACTAAACCATGTGGAATGAATACCTAAACTAAACCACTAGGAACGAATACCCTGTAACTACTAGGAACGAATACCTAAACTGAACCACTAGGAACGAATACCTAAATGGAATCTTAAAACTAAACCACTAGAACGAATACCTAAACTAACCACTAACTCTGGAACGAACCCTGTAACCACTGTGAAATGAACCCTGTAACCACTAGGAACGAATAACCTAAACTAAACCACTAGAATAACTAAATGAACCTGTAACCACTGTGAACCCTGTAACTATGTGGAATGAACCCTGTAACCACTGGAACGAACCCTAAACTGAAACTAGGTGGAATGAACTAAACCACTAACCACGTGGAATGAACCCTGTAACTAATACCTAAACTGAACCACTGTAACTAATACCTGGAATGAACCCTGTAACTATGTGGAATGAACCCTGTAAACTAACTGTGGAATGAACCCTGTAACCCGTGGAATGAACCCTGTAACTACGTGGAATGAACCTGTAACTACGTGGAATGAACCCTGTAACTATGTGGAATGAACCCTGTAACTATGTGGAATGAACTCTGTAACTATGTGGAATTAACCCTGTAACTATGTGGAATTAACCCTTAACCACGTGGAATGAAACCTGTAACTATGTGGAATGAACCCTGTAACTCTGTGAACCCTGTAACTATGTGGAATGAACCCTGTAACTATGTGGAATGAACTCTGTAACCACGTGGAATGAACAATGTAACTAGTCAATAACACAGTAGAAAAAAATGGAATGAAGTCTGTAACTATGTGGAAAAAGGCATGAACTAATACTTTGCATGATTAACACTGGAATGATAAATGATCATGAAACCTGTAACTATGTAGAATGAACTCTGTGCAAAGAGCAGAACCCTGTAACTAAAGGAATGAACTCTGTAACCACGTGGAATGAACCCTGTAACTATGAGGAATGAACTCTGTAACCATGTGGAATGAAACCTGTAACCATGTGGAATGAACTCTGTAACTATGTGGAATGAAATTAAAGACATCCATATGTTGAATTTGAAAGTGAAACTTTGAGAAACTGTGAGATCAGGTTGCACAGCTAGCTGACTGGACTGAACTATATAAGGATATCAATTGGCAGTGTGTGTGTGTGTGTGTGTGTGTGTGTGTGTGTGTGTGTGTGTGTGTGTGTGTGTGTGTGTGTGTGTGTGTGTGTGTGTGTGTGTGTGTGTGTGTGTGTGTCGACTCACCCACGACCATGATGTTGAACTCGAAGCCAGCCTTCATGGTCTTGCGTCTCATCTGGTCCAGAACAGCCTCGATGCCCACGTAGCCGAAGAGGTCATGACCTTTAATGGTTCCCTGGAGACCATGGCTCTCTGTAGGGCAAGGGGTCACGACCTCTACGTCTCCCTCCATCTCTCTCTCCTCCGTCTCTTTATTCTGCGCTGTGCTATCCTCTGTGTTCTCCTGAGCTACTCTCTCCTCCACAGCTTCCTCTACTGCTGCTTTGTCTTCTACTGCTGACAGTTTCACTTCCTCCATCCCTCTCTCCTCCATCGAGGTGGGTATCTCCTGCTCCAGCACCTTAGTTGTGTCTGAAAGAGAGAGGGAGAGAGAGAGAGAGGGAGAGAGAGAGAGAGAGAGAGAGAGAGAGAGAGAGAGAGAGAGAGAGAGAGAGAGAGAGAGAGAGAGAGAGAGAGAGAGAGAGAGAGAGAGAGAGAGAGAGAGAGAGAGAGAGAGAGAGAGAGAGAGAGAGAGAGAGAGAGAGAGAGAGAGAGAGAGAATGGTTAGTGACTGGATGAACGACTGAATAACAGAGGGAGGAGACACACACCCAAAGACATGTGTGGACACACAACATCATTTGATCACAGCATTCTTTATATCAGTCAGTTTTTAGTGTGTGTGTGTGTGTGTGTGTGTGTGTGTGTGTGTGTGTGTGTAACACTGACATGATAACCTGGATCCTGCTTTCCACAACACTGTTATTAGTAAACTGGACTGAAAGGGGAAGTAGGACCTCAGACAGCTCATCCAACCTGTTAAAGATCCAGGGGGAAGTTTTACATTCATTAACACAGCTATTCTCCAGTTTAGAACAGTTTACAGCAGTTTAGAACAGTTTACAGCAGCTTAGAACAGTTTACAGCAGTTTAGAACAGTTTACAGCAGTTTAGAACAGTTTACAGCAGCTTAGAACAGTTTACAGCAGTTTAGAACAGTTTACAGCAGTTTAGTTCGTTTACCAGAACAGACAGCAGTTTAGAACAGTTTACAGCAGTTTACACACAGTTTACGCAGCTTAGAACAGTTTACAGAGCTTAGAAAGTTTACAGCAGTTTAGAACAGTTTACAGCAGCTGATGGCAGTGGTGTCCTATTGTTCGTCTTACATGCGCACACACACAGACAGATAGAAAGAGAGAGCAATGGCCGTTGGTGATGGTCAGTCTTCCTGATTTAATCAGCTATAAATATCTGACCCCACAACCCACCAGAATGGAACTAATCCACACAGCCATCAGTTCACTCAGGACAGACAGAGAGAGATTCTATTGGAGGAAATACCACAGTGTGACATCACAGAACCCACCAGAATGGAACTGATCCACACAGCCAATCAGTTCACTCAGGACAGACAGAGAGAGATTCTATTGGAGGAAATATCACAGTGTGACATCACAGCAGCATGATGTGTGACCTGTTGCCACAAGAAAAGCCCAACCAGTGAAGAACAAACACCATTGTAAATACAACCCATATTTATGCTTATTTATTTTCCCTTTTGTAGTTTAAATATTTCCACATAATATGACATTTTAAATGTCTTTATTATTTTTGGAACTATTGTGAGTGTAATCTGTACTGTTATTTTTTTATTATCTACTTCACTTGCTTTGGCCAATAAAGCCCCTTAAATTGTATTGAAATTGAAGAGATAAATGAGAGAGGGGGGGAGAAAGAGAGAGAGAGAGAGAAGGGGGGAAGAGAAGAGGAGGGGGAGAGGGGGAGGGGGAAAGAGAGAGAGAGAGAGGGGGAGAAAGAGAGGGAGGGGGAGAAAGAGAGGGAGAGAGAGGGGGAGAAAGAGAGGGAGGGGGGGAGAAAGAGAGGAGAGGGGGGGGGAGAAAGAGAGGGAGAGGGGGGGAGAGAGAGAGGGAGAGAGGGAGAAAGAGAGGGAGGGGGAGAAAGAGAGGGAGAGAGAGGGGGGGGAGAAAGAGAGGGAGGGGGAGAAAGAGAGGGAGAGAGAAGAGAGGGAGAGGAGAAGAGAGAGGGAGGGGGAGAGAGAGGGGGAGAGAAAGAGAGGGAGGGGGAGAAAGAGAGGGAGAGAGAGGGGGAGAGAGAAGAGAGGGAGGGAGAAAGAGAGGAGGGAAGAGAGGAGGGGGAGAAAGAGAGGGAGGGGGAGAAAGAGAGGGAGAGAGGGGGAGAGGGGGGAGAAAGAGAGGGAGAGAGAGAGGGGGAGAAAGAGAGGGAGGGGGAGAAAGAGAGGGGAGAAAAAGAGAGGGAGAAATGGATGGGTTCCAGACACTAGTTAACTACTGTATCTGTCAACACTGAAGTGTGATGAACTCCTGTTACATTAGAAGAGATTTTAGTTTGACAAACAGCTTCATGTGCTTGTCTGTCTTTTACAGTTATCTACTCAGTCAGTTCACTGAAGTGTTGTACCAGACCTCTCTCTCTCTCTCTTTCTCTCTGTGTCTCTGTGTCTCTCTCTCTCTCTCTCTCTCTCTCTCTCTCTCTCTCTCTCTCTCTCTCTCTCTATCTCTCTCTATCTCTCCTCCCACTATCCCCCCTCTCTCTCTCTCTCTCTCTCTCTCTCTGTCTCTCTCTCTCTCTCTCTCTCTCTCTCTCTCTCTCTCTCTCTCTCTGTGTCTCTCTGTCTCTCTCTCTCTCTCTCACTCTCTCTCTCTCTCTCTCTCTCTGTCTCTCTCTCTTTCTCTCTCTCTCTGTCTCTCTCTCTTTCTCTCTCTCTCTATCTCTCTCTCTGTCTCTCTCTGTGTGTCTCTCTCTCTCTCTCTCTCTCTCTCTCTCTCTCTCTCTCTCTCTCACTCCCTACAGAGATACAGACATGGACCTAGTAAAGCCCTGTACAGCTAGAGAGATACAGACATGGACCTAGTAAAGCCCTGTACAGCTAGAGAGAGATACAGACATGGACCTAGTAAAGCCCTGTACAGCTAGAGAGATACAGACATGGACCTAGTAAAGCCCTGTACAGCTAGAGAGATACAGACATGGACCTAGTAAAGCCCTGTACAGCTAGAGAGATACAGACATGGACCTAGTAAAGCCCTGTACAGCTAGAGAGATACAGACATGGACCTAGTAAAGCCCTGTACAGCCAGAGAGATACAGACATGGACCTAGTAAAGCCCTGTACAGCTAGAGAGAGATACAGACATGGACCTAGTAAAGCCCTGTACAGCTAGAGAGAGATACAGACATGGACCTAGTAAAGCCCTGTACAGCTAGAGAGATACAGACATGGACCTAGTAAAGCCCTGTACAGCTAGAGAGAGATACAGACATGGACCTAGTAAAGCCCTGTACAGCTAGAGAGATACAGACATGGACCTAGTAAAGCCCTGTACAGCTAGAGAGAGATACAGACATGGACCTAGTAAAGCCCTGTACAGCTAGAGAGATACAGACATGGACCTAGTAAAGCCCTGTACAGCTAGAGAGACGGGGACACACTAGTAAAGGGATCAAGACAAACAGAGAGTAGACACTCTCTGAGATGCATGAGAAAAGCAAACAGAACAGCAGAAGTGATGAGAGTGCCGGACAGGGAGAGAAGGGGTAGGAGAGAAGGAGTGACAGAACCTTTGTCCAGGCAATTTGGAGGAGAGACAACAGGTCATATGAAGGGGCCTTAGAGAGAAGAAACAGAACAGATGATGAACAGAGGAGAGATGATGAACAGAGGAGAGGAGAGATTATGAACAGAGAAGAGGAGAGGAGAGGAGAGATGATAAACAGAGGAGAGGATAGGAGAGATGTACAGAGGAGATGAAAGGAGAGATGATGAACAGAGAAGAGGAGAGATGATGAACAGAGGAGAGGAGAGATGGTGAACAGAGGAGAGGAGAGATGATGAACAGAGGAGAGGAGAGATGATGAACAGAGGAGAGGAGAGATGATGAACAGAGGAGAGGAGAGATGATGAACAGAGGAGAGGAGAGATGATGAACAGAGAAGAGGAGAGATGATGAACAGAGGAGAGGAGAGATGATGAACAGAGAAGAGGAGAGATGATGAACAGAGGAGAGGAGAGATGATGAACAGAGGAGAGGAGAGATGATGAACAGAGGAGAGGAGAGATGATGAACAGAGGAGAGGAGAGATGGTGAACAGAGGAGAGGAGAGATGATGAACAGAGGAGAGGAGAGATGATGAACAGAGGAGAGGAGAGATGATGAACAGAGGAGAGATGATGAACAGGGAGAGGAGAGATGATGAACAGAGAAGAGAGAGATGATGAACAGAGGAGATGATGAACAGAGGAGAGGAGAGATGATGAACAGAGGAGAGGAGAGATGATGAACAGAGAAGAGAGAGATGATGAACAGAGGAGAGATGATGAACAGAGGAGAGGAGAGATGATGAACAGAGGAGAGGAGAGATGATGAACAGAGAAGAGGAGATGATGAACAGAGGAGAGATGATGAACAGAGGAGAGGAGAGATGATGAACAGAGGAGAGGAGAGATGGTGAACAGAGGAGAGGAGAGATGATGAACAGAGAAGAGAGAGATGATGAACAGAGGAGAGGAGAGATGATGAACAGAGGAGAGGAGAGATGATGAACAGAGGAGAGGAGAGATGATGAACAGAGGAGAGGAGAGATGGTGAACAGAGGAGAGGAGCGATGATGAACAGAGAAGAGGAGAGATGATGAACAGAGGAGAGGAGAGATGATGAACAGAGGAGAGGAGAGATGGTGAACAGAGGAGAGATGATGAACAGAGGAGAGATGATGAACAGAGGAGAGGAGATGGTGAACAGAGGAGAGGAGAGATGATGAACAGAGGAGAGATGATGAACAGAGGAGAGGAGAGATGATGAACAGAGAAGAGGAGAGATGATGAACAGAGGAGAGGAGAGATGATGAACAGAGGAGAGGAGAGATGATGAACAGAGGAGAGGAGAGATGATGAACAGAGGAGAGATGATGAACAGAGAAGAGACCAGATGATGAACAGAGGAGAGATGATGAACAGAGGAGAGGAGAGATGATGAACAGAGGAGAGGAGAGATGATGAACAGAGGAGAGGAGAGATGATGAACAGAGGAGAGGAGAGATGATGAACAGAGAAGAGGAGAGATGATGAACAGAGGAGAGGAGAGATGATGAACAGAGGAGAGGAGAGATGATGAACAGAGGAGAGGAGAGATGATGAACAGAGGAGAGGAGAGATGATGAACAGAGGAGAGGAGAGATGATGAACAGAGGAGAGATGATGAACAGAGGAGAGATGATGAACAGAGGAGAGATGATGAACAGAGGAGAGATGATGAACAGAGGAGAGGAGAGATGATGAACAGAGAAGAGGAGATGATGAACAGAGGAGAGGAGAGATGATGAACAGAGGAGAGATGATGAACAGAGGAGAGATGATGAACAGAGGAGAGGAGAGATGATGAACAGAGGAGAGAGATGATGAACAGAGGAGAGATGATGAACAGAGGAGAGGAGAGATGATGAACAGAGGAGAGATGATGAACAGAGGAGAGATGATGAACAGAGGAGAGATGATGAACAGAGGAGAGGAGAGATGATGAACAGAGAAGAGGAGAGATGATGAACAGAGGAGAGATGATGAACAGAGAAGAGGAGAGATGATGAACAGAGAAGAGGAGAGATGATGAACAGAGGAGAGATGATGAACAGAGAAGGAGATGAACAGAGGAGAGATGATGAACAGAGAGAGGAGAGATGATGAACAGAGGAGAGATGATGAACAGAGAAGAGGAGAGATGATGAACAGAGGAGAGGAGAGATGATGAACAGAGGAGAGGAGAGATGATGAACAGAGGAGAGGAGAGATGATGAACAGAGGAGAGGAGAGATGATGAACAGAGAGAGGAGAGATGATGAACAGAGGAGAGCTGATGAACAGAGGAGAGAGAGATGATGAACAGAGGAGAGGAGAGATGATGAACAGAGGAGAGGAGAGATGATGAACAGAGAAGAGGAGAGATGATGAACAGAGGAGAGATGATGAACAGAGAAGAGGAGAGATGATGAACAGAGGAGAGGAGAGATGATGAACAGAGAAGAGGAGAGATGATGAACAGAGGAGAGGAGAGATGATGAACAGAGGAGAGGAGAGATGATGAACAGAGGAGAGAGGAGAGATGATGAACAGAGGAGAGGAGAGATGATGAACAGAGAGAGATGATGAACAGAGGAGAGGAGAGATGATGAACAGAGAAGACGAGAGATGATGAACAGAGAGAGATGATGAACAGAGAAGAGGAGAGATGATGAACAGAGGAGAGGAGAGATGATGAACAGAGGAGAGGAGAGATGATGAACAGAGGAGAGGAGAGATGATGAACAGAGGAGAGGAGAGATGATGAACAGAGGAGAGATGATGAACAGAGGAGAGGAGAGATGATGAACAGAGGAGAGGAGAGATGATGAACAGAGGAGAGGAGAGATGATGAACAGAGAAGAGGAGAGATGATGAACAGAGGAGAGGAGAGATGATGAACAGAGGAGAGGAGAGATGATGAACAGAGGAGAGGAGAGATGATGAACAGAGGAGAGGAGAGATGATGAACAGAGAAGAGGAGAGATGATGAACAGAGGAGAGGAGAGATGATGAACAGAGAAGAGGAGAGGAGAGATGATGAACAGAGGAGAGGAGAGATGATGAACAGAGGAGAGGAGAGATGATGAACAGAGGAGAGAACAGATGATGAACAGAGGAGAGAACAGATGATGAACAGAGGAGAGGAGAGATGATGAACAGAGAAGAGGAGAGATGATGAACAGAGAAGAGGAGAGGAGAGGAGAGATGATGAACAGAGAAGAGGAGAGATGATGAACAGAGAAGAGGAGAGATGATGAACAGAGAAGAGGAGAGATGATGAACAGAGGAGAGGAGAGATGATGAACAGAGAAGAGGAGAGATGATGAACAGAGGAGAGGAGAGATGATGAACAGAGGAGAGGAGAGATGATGAACAGAGGAGAGGAGAGATGATGAACAGAGGAGAGATGATGAACAGAGGAGAGGAGAGATGATGAACAGAGGAGAGGAGAGATGATGAACAGAGGAGAGGAGAGATGATGAACAGAGGAGAGGAGAGATGATGAACAGAGGAGAGGAGAGATGATGAACAGAGGAGAGGAGAGATGATGAACAGAGGAGAGGAGAGATGATGAACAGAGGAGAGGAGAGATGATGAACAGAGGAGAGAACAGATGATGAACAGAGGAGAGATGATGAACAGAGGAGAGGAGAGATGATGAACAGAGAAGAGGAGAGATGATGAACAGAGGAGAGGAGAGATGATGAACAGAGGAGAGGAGAGATGATGAACAGAGGAGAGGAGAGATGATGAACAGAGGAGAGGAGAGATGATGAACAGAGGAGAGGAGAGATGATGAACAGAGGAGAGGAGAGATGATGAACAGAGGAGAGGAGAGATGATGAACAGAGGAGAGATGATGAACAGAGAAGAGGAGAGAAGAGGAGAGATGATGAACAGAGAAGAGGAGAGATGATGAACAGAGGAGAGATGATGAACAGAGGAGAGATGATGAACAGAGAAGAGGAGAGATGATGAACAGAGAGGAGAGATGATGAACAGAGGAGAGGAGAGATGATGAACAGAGGAGAGGAGAGATGATGAACAGAGGAGAGGAGAGATGATGAACAGAGAAGAGGAGAGATGATGAACAGAGAAGAGGAGAGGAGAGGAGAGATGATGAACAGAGAAGAGGAGAGGAGAGGAGAGATGATGAACAGAGGAGAGAACAGATGATGAACAGAGGAGAGGAGAGATGATGAACAGAGAAGAGGAGAGGAGAGATGATGAACAGAGGAGAGGAGAGGAGAGATGATGAACAGAGGAGAGAACAGATGATGAACAGAGGAGAGGAGAGATGATGAACAGAGAAGAGAGAGAGGAGAGGAGAGATGATGAACAGAGGAGAGAACAGATGATGAACAGAGGAGAGGAGAGATGATGAACAGAGAAGAGGAGAGATGATGAACAGAGAAGAGGAGAGATGATGAACAGAGAAGAGGAGAGAGAGATGATGAACAGAGGAGAGGAGAGGAGAGGAGAGATGATGAACAGAGAGGAGAGGAGAGATGATGAACAGAGAAGAGGAGAGGAGAGGAGAGATGATGAACAGAGGAGAGGAGAGATGATGAACAGAGAAGAGGAGAGATGATGAACAGAGGAGAGGAGAGATGATGAACAGAGGAGAGGAGAGATGATGAACAGAGAAGAGGAGAGATGATGAACAGAGGAGAGGAGAGATGATGAACAGAGGAGAGGAGAGATGATGAACAGAGGAGAGGAGAGATGATGAACAGAGGAGAGATGATGAACAGAGGAGAGATGATGAACAGAGGAGAGATGATGAACAGAGGAGAGGAGAGATGATGAACAGAGAAGAGGAGAGATGATGAACAGAGGAGAGGAGAGATGATGAACAGAGGAGAGATGATGAACAGAGGAGAGGAGAGATGATGAACAGAGGAGAGAGAGATGATGAACAGAGGAGAGGAGAGATGATGAACAGAGGAGAGGAGAGGAGAGATGATGAACAGAGGAGAGGAGAGATGATGAACAGAGGAGAGGAGAGATGATGAACAGAGAAGAGGAGAGATGATGAACAGAGGAGAGGAGAGATGATGAACAGAGGAGAGGAGAGATGATGAACAGAGGAGAGGAGAGATGATGAACAGAGGAGAGGAGAGATGATGAACAGAGGAGAGGAGAGATGATGAACAGAGGAGAGGAGAGATGAAAAACATTTTTTTATCAACTTTTACAAACATGTCTATGAATTATAATTCACATTTCCTGCTTCTGCAGAGGACGATAAGATAATAGTTTCTATACATATTCTTTACTGTTGTAGTGAGACGTAGGTGTGTTTACTGTTGTAGTGAGACGTAGTGAGACGTAGTGAGACGTAGGTGTGTTTACTGTTGTAGTGAGACGTAGGTGTGTTTACTGTTGTAGTGAGACGTAGGTGTGTTTACTGTTGTAGTGAGACGTAGGTGTGTTTACTGTTGTAGTGAGACGTAGTGAGACGTAGGTGTGTTTACTGTTGTAGTGAGACGTAGTGAGACGTAGGTGTGTTTACTGTTGTAGTGAGACGTAGGTGTGTTTACTGTTGTAGTGAGACGTAGTGAGACGTAGTGAGACGTAGGTGTGTTTACTGTTGTAGTGAGACGTAGGTGTGTTGTAGTGAGACGTAGGTGTGTTTACTGTTGTAGTGAGAGACGTAGTGAGACGTAGGTGTGTTTACTGTTGTAGTGAGACGTAGGTGTGTTTACTGTTGTAGTGAGACGTAGTGAGACGTAGTGAGACGTGAGACGTAGGTGTGTTTACTGTTGTAGTGAGACGTAGTGAGACGTAGGTGTGTTTACTGTTGCAGTGAGACGTAGTGAGACGTAGTGAGACGTAGGTGTGTTTACTGTTGTAGTGAGACGTAGGTGTGTTTACTGTTGTAGTGAGACGTAGTGAGACGTAGGTGTGTTTGCTGTTGTAGTGAGACGTAGGTGTGTTTATTGTTGTAGTGAGACGTAGGTGTGTTTACTGTTGTAGTGAGACGTAGGTGTGTTTATTGTTGTAGTGAGACGTAGGTGTGTTTACTGTTGGCACAAGATGGCCACTTGCCCAGTTTAACCAGGGTGTGTTTACTGTTGGCACAAGATGGCCGCTTGCCCAGTTTAACCAGGGTGTGTTTACTGTTGGCACAAGATGGCCGCTTGCCCAGTTTAACCAGGGTGTGTTTACTGTTGGCACAAGATGGCCACTTGCCCAGTTTAACCAGGGTGTGTTTACTGTTGGCACAAGATGGCCGCTTGCCCAGTTTAACCAGGGTGTGTTTACTGTTGGCACAAGATGGCCGCTTGCCCAGTTTAACCAGGGCTTCTTTCTGAACCTGAGACGACAGTTTCAGCATCTACTGCTTCCTCTACTGCCTCCTCTACTGCTTCCTCTACTGCTTCCTCTACTGCTTCCTCTACTGCTTCATCTACTGCTTCCTCTACTGCTTCCTCTACTGCTTCCTCTACTGCTTCATCTACTGCTTCATCTACTGCTTCCTCTACTGCCTCCTCTACTGCTTCATCTACTGCTTCATCTACTGCTTCCTCTACTGCTTCCTCTACTGCTTCCTCTACTGCTTCATCTACTGCCTCCTCTACTGCTTCATCTACTGCTTCCTCTACTGCTTCATCTACTGCTTCATCTACTGCCTCCTCTACTGCTTCATCTACTGCTTCCTCTACTGCTTCATCTACTGCCTCTACTGCTTCATCTACTGCTTCATCTACTGCTTCATCTACTGCTTCCTCTACTGCCTCCTCTACTGCTTCATCTACTGCTTCATCTACTGCTTCCTCTACTGCTTCCTCTACTGCTTCATCTACTGCTTCATCTACTGCCTCCTCTACTGCTTCATCTACTGCTTCCTCTACTGCTTCATCTACTGCTTCATCTACTGCCTCCTCTACTGCTTCATCTACTGCTTCCTCTACTGCTTCATCTACTGCCTCCTCTACTGCTTCCTCTACTGCTTCATCTACTGCTTCATCTACTGCTTCCTCTACTGCTTCCTCTACTGCTTCCTCTACTGCTTCCTCTACTGCTTCATCTACTGCCTCCTCTACTGCTTCCTCTACTGCTTCATCTACTGCTTCATCTACTGCTTCCTCTACTGCCTCCTCTACTGCTTCATCTACTGCTTCCTCTACTGCTTCCTCTACTGCTTCCTCTACTGCTTCCTCTACTGCTTCATCTACTGCTTCATCTACTGCCTCCTCTACTGCTTCATCTACTGCTTCATCTACTGCTTCATCTACTGCCTCCTCTACTGCTTCATCTACTGCTTCCTCTACTGCTTCATCTACTGCCTCCTCTACTGCTACTGCTTCCTCTACTGCCTTCTGCTTCCTCTACTGCTTCATCTACTGCTTCCTCTACTGCTTCCTCTACTGCCTCCTCTACTGCTTCCTCTACTGCTTCCTCTACTGCCTCCTCTACTGCTTCATCTACTGCTTCCTCTATTGCTTCATCTACTGCTCCTCTACTACTACTGCTTCCTCTACTGCTTCATCTACTGCTTCATCTACTGCTTCATCTACTGTTTCATCTACTGTTTCATCTACTACTTCCTCTACTGCCTCCTCTACTGCTTCAACTACTGCTTCCTCTACTGCCTCCTCTACTGCTTCCTCTACTACTTCCTCTACTGCTTCATCTACTGCTTCATCTACTGCTTCATCTACTGCCTCCTCTACTGCTTCATCTACTGCCTCCTCTACTGCTTCATCTACTGCTTCCTCTGCTTCAACTACTGCTTCATCTACTGCTTCATCTACTGCCTCCTCTACTGCTTCATCTACTGCTTCCTCTACTGCTTCATCTACTGCTTCCTCTATTGCTTCATCTACTGCTTCATCTACTGCCTCCTCTACTGCTTCCTCTACTGCTTCCTCTACTGCCTCCTCTACTGCTTCATCTACTGCTTCCTCTATTGCTTCATCTACTGCCTCCTCTACTACTTCCTCTACTGCTTCCTCTACTGCTTCATCTACTGCTTCCTCTACTGCTTCCTCTACTGCTTCATCTACTGCTTCCTCTACTGCTTCCTCTACTGCTTCCTCTACTGCTTCAACTACTGCTTCCTCTACTGCCTCCTCTACTGCTTCCTCTACTGCTTCCTCTACTGCTTCCTCTACTGCTTCATCTTCCTCTAACTGAATAAATACTGATGAATCAGTTTAACCAGGGCTTCCTCTGTCCCCTATGAATAAATACTGATGAATCAGTTTAACCAGGGCTTCCTCTGTCCTCTATGAATAAATACTGATGAATCAGTTTAACCAGGGCTTCCTCTGTCCTCTATGAATAAATACTGATGAATCAGTTTAACCAGGGCTTCCTCTGTCCTCTATGAATAAATACTGATGAATCAGTTTAACCAGGGCTTCCTCTGTCCTCTATGAATAAATACTGATGAATCAGTTTAACCAGGGCTTCCTCTGTCCTCTATGAATAAATACTGATGAATCAGTTTAACCAGGGCTTCCTCTGTCCTCAGGGCTTCCTCTGTCCCTATGAATAAATACTGATGAATCAGTTTAACCAGGGCTTCCTCTGTCCTCTATGAATAAATACTGATGAATCAGTTTAACCAGGGCTTCCTCTGTCCTCTATGAATAAATACTGATGAATCAGTTTAACCAGGGCTTCCTCTGTCCTCTATGAATAAATACTGATGAATCAGTTTAACCAGGGCTTCATGTCCTCTATGAATAAATACTGATGAATCAGTTTAACTCATCTGTCCTCTATGAATAAATACTGATGAATCAGTTTAACCAGGGCTTCCTCTGTCATGAATAAATACTGATGAATCAGTTTAACCAGGGCTTCCTCTGTCCTCTATGAATAAATACATGAATCAGTTTAACCAGGAGCTTCCTCTGTCCTCTATGAATAAATACTGATGAATCAGTTTAACCAGGGCTTCCTCTGTCCTCTATGAATAAATACTGATGAATCAGTTTAACCATGATGAATAAATACTGATGAATCAGTTTAACCAGGGCTTCCTCTGTCCTCATAATAAATACTGAAATCACCATCATCACTGACAGTGAACTCATTAGATGTT
The DNA here is from genome assembly GCF_023373465.1 of Oncorhynchus keta. Taxonomy (NCBI): domain Eukaryota; kingdom Metazoa; phylum Chordata; class Actinopteri; order Salmoniformes; family Salmonidae; genus Oncorhynchus; species Oncorhynchus keta. The sequence continues at coordinate 97,378 of NW_026285815.1, read as the reverse complement.
GAACACACATGGTGAGTGAATCACACTGTACAGCACATCTCTGGAGTCTCTGCATGTTCCTCACAACCACAGATGACCATAAATGATGATCTTTCCTCATAAGAACACACACACACACACACACACACACACACACACACACACACACACACACACACACACACACACACTCACACACACACACACACACACACACACACACACACACACACAGACAGACACACACACACACACACACACACACATACACACACACACACACACACACACACACTCACACACACACACACACACACACACACACACACACACACACACACACACACACCACACACACACACACACACACACACACACACACACACACACACACACAAAAAGAGTGTTGAGCAACAGTTAGCTCCACAGTGACAGGGGGGGGGGGGTAGAGACACAGGGCTGGTAAAATGGTGTCACACTTTACATATGGAAGAGCAGTGAGATTCAGCAACATGTGCTGTATCACATGGCCACAACCACAAAACATTCACTAGTCAACAACTAACAACACAAACCTTCCTCCTAAATATTTCTCAACATCAATAGTCAAGACCAAAACATACACAGCTGTTCAAATTAAACCAAGACATTATTTTCATTTCACTTTTGAAGAAAATCCCATTATTCAGAAAAAACATGCATTGTAAAACAGCCAGGTCCAGACTGTTGTCCTCCCCCCCCCACCCCTTTTCCCAAAGTGGACCGATCCAGGTCTCATGGTTTGAAGAGGCATTGAGATCGGCCCATAGAGGCCGCGGGGGGAGGATATAAAAGATTCCTACCTTCTCTCATTCACAAAAGCCAGTCCGATTCCTGTTCTCTCTCTCCACGCCCCCAGTCCTCAACCATACAGCTGCCTGCCCACCAGGCAGAGGAGAAGAAAGTCCTTATTTTGCTTTTCTTTCTTTGCACAGTTTTTATCCACTCACTCGCTTTCCTGAGCTGGAGAGACGATGGGGAGGATTTGAGCTGATGCCTCTAATTCCTCCACCTCTCTCTGTCTGGCTTTCTCCCTCTCTCTTGCACTACCTCGCTGTCTGTCTGTCTCTCTCTCTCTGTGTGAGTGTGAGGGCGGGCGTGATGGCTAAAGCAGTTCACAGCCATTCACATGCAGATTGGCTCAAGGAGCTTCCACTAATCCAACAGAGGACTTCACCTCTCTGCTGCTTAGCCCTCCCTCCCTCCTTCCCATCCCTCCCTCCTTCCCCCATCCCTCCCTCCCCCATCCCTCTCTCCTTTCTTCGACTCATTTACACACCAGTAGCTGGGTCCTCAGACAAGTGTGAATTGGTGTGAATGTCTGTGTATTTAAATGTGTTTGTGTTTGTGTGTGTGTGTTTGTGTGTGTGTGTGTGTCTACCGAGAGAGAATGAGAGCTCCCTGCCGACTGCAGATTCAAACCTAGAAGTAATTGACCTATAAAATCAATGAGAAATAAAACAGTTGATTTGATCACAGAGTGGTAGTCACAGACGAGAAAGAGAGAGAGATGAGAGACAGAAGGGGGGTGTTGCATGGGTCCGTTCTCTGAAGGAAGTAGCTGGTGTGGACCCATACAACACCCCCCTTCTGTCTCTCATCTCTCTCTCTTTCTCGTCTGTGACTACCACTCTGTGATCAAATCAACTGTTTTATTTCTCCACACATATACAGTATATTTTAGTTATCCCTACGGTAACAGCCTCCAGGAACGTGATGCTATTTACACCATACAGTTATTAAGAAAATCAGGAAAAATAATTACAACTCCAGAAAATTCAGTCAAGCAAGTTTCTCTCTCACCCACCTCTCTCTCTCTCTCTCTCTCTCTCTGTTTCTCTCTCACTCCACCTCTCTCTCTCTCTCTCTCTCTCTCTGTTTCTCTCTCACTCCACCTCTCTCTCTCTCTCTCTCTCTCTCTGTTTCTCTCTCACTCCACCTCTCTCTCTCTCTCTCTCTCTCTCTGTTTCTCTCTCACTCCACCTCTCTCTCTCTCTCTCTCTCTGTTTCTCTCTCACTCCCCCTCTCTCTCTCTCTCTCTCTCTCTGTTTCTCTCTCACTCCACCTCTCTCTCTCTCTCTGTTTCTCTCTCACTCTCTCACTCCACCTCTCTCTCTCTCTCTCTCTGTTTCTCTCTCACTCCATCTCTCTCTGTGTTTCTCTCTCACTCCACCTCTCTCTCTCTCTCTCTCTGTTTCTCTCTCACTCCACCTCTCTCTCTCTCTCTCTCTGTTTCTCTCTCACTCCATCTCTCTCTCTCTCTCTCTGTTTCTCTCTCACTCACTCCATCTCTCTCACTCTCTCTCTGTTTCTCTCTCACTCCACCTCTCTCTCTCTCTCTCTCTCTGTTTCTCTCTCACTCCATCTCTCTCACTCTCTCTCTGTTTCTCTCTCACTCCACCTCTCTCACTCTCTGTTTCAGCCATTCAGCTATTATACAGTGCCTTACGAAAGTATTCAGCCCCCTTGAACTTTGTGACCTTTTGCCACATTTCAGGCTTCAAACATAAAGATATAAAACTGTATTTTTTTGTGAAGAATCAACAACAAGTGGGACACAATCATGAAGTGGAACAACATTTATTGGATATTTCAAACTTTTTTAACAAATCAAAAACTGAAAAATTGGGCGTGCAAAATTATTCAGCCCCTTTACTTTCAGTGCAGCAAACTCTCTCCAGAAGTTCAGTGAGGATCTCTGAATGATCCAATGTTGACCTAAATGACTAATGATGATAAATACAATCCACCTGTGTGTAATCAAGTCTCCGTATAAATGCACCTGCACTGTGATAGTCTCAGAGGTCCGTTAAAAGCGCAGAGAGCATCATGAAGAACAAGGAACACACCAGGCAGGTCCGAGATACTGTTGTGAATAAGTTTAAAGCCGGATTTGGATACAAAAAGATTTCCCAAGCTTTAAACATCCCAAGGAGCACTGTGCAAGCGATAATATTGAAATGGAAGGAGTATCAGACCACTGCAAATCTACCAAGACCTGGCCGTCCCTCTAAACTTTCAGCTCATACAAGGAGAAGACTGATCAGAGATGCAGCCAAGAGGCCCATGATCACTCTGGATGAACTGCAGAGATCTACAGCTGAGGTGGGAGACTCTGTCCATAGGACAACAATCAGTCGTATATTGCCAGTCGTATATTGCCAAATCTGGCCTTTATGGAAGAGTGGCAAGAAGAAAGGCATTTCTTAAAGATATCCATAAAAAGTGTTGTTTAAAGTTTGCCACAAGCCACCTGGGAGACACACCAAACATGTGGAAGAAGGTGCTCTGGTCAGATTAAACCAAAATTGAACTTTTTGGCAACAATGCAAAACGTTATGTTTGGCGTAAAAGCAACACAGCTCATCACCCTGAACACACCATCCCCACTGTCAAACATGATGGTGGCAGCATCATGGTTTGGGCCTGCTTTTCTTCAGCAGGGACAGGGAAGATGGTTAAAATTGATGGGAAGATAGATGGAGCCAAATACAGGACCATTCTGGAAGAAACCTGATGGAGTCTGCAAAAGACCTGAGACTGGGACGGAGATTTGTCTTCCAACAAGACAATGATCCAAAACATAAAGTAAAATCTACAATGGAATGGTTCAAAAATAAACATATCCAGGTGTTAGAATGGCCAAGTCAAAGTCCAGACCTGAATCCAATCGAGAATCTGTGGAAAGAACTGAAAACTGCTGTTCACAAATGCTCTCCATCCAACCTCACTGAGCTCGAGCTGTTTTGCAAGGAGGAATGGGAAAAAAATTCAGTCTCTCGATGTGCAAAACTGATAGAGACATACCCCAAGCGACTTACAGCTGTAATCGCAGCAAAAGGTGGCGCTACAAAGTATTAACTTAAGGGGGCTGAATAATTTTGCACGCCCAATTTTTCAGTTTTTGATTTGTTAAAAAGGTTTTAAATATCAGAAAATACAAAATACAGTTTTATATCTTTATGTTTGAAGCCTGAAATGTGGCAAAAGGTCGCAAAGTTCAAGGGGGGCGAATACTTTCGCAAGGCACTGTAGCTACACACATAGCTACATAGCAGTATGGCTACACACATAGCTACATAGCAGTATGGCTACACACATAGCTACATAGCTACATAGCGGTATGGCTACACACATAGCTACATAGCTGTATGGCTACACACATAGCTACATAGCAGTATGGCTAAACACATAGCTACATAGCAGTATGGCTACACACATAGCTACATAGCTACATAGCAGTATGGCTAAACACATAGCTACATAGCAGTATGGCTACATACATAGCTAGATGGTTACATAGCAGTATGGTTACACACATAGTTACATAGCAGTATGGTTACACACATAGCTACATAGTTACATAGCAGTATGGCTACACACATAGTTACATAGCTACATAGCAGAATGGCTACACACATAGCTACATAGCTGTATGGCTACACACATAGCTACATAGCTGTATGGCTACACACATAGCTACATAGCAGTATGGCTACACACATAGCTACATAGCAGTATGGCTACACTCATAGTTACATAGCTACATAGCAGTATAGCTACACACATAGCTACATAGCTGTATGGCTACACACATAGCTACATAGCTGTATGGCTACACACATAGCTACATAGCTGTATGGCTACACACATAGCTACATAGCTACATAGCAGCATGGCTACACACATAGCTACATAGCAGTATGGCAACACACATAACTACATAGCAGTATAGCTACACACATAGCTACATAGCTACATAGCAGTATGGCTACACACATAGCTACATAGCAGTATGGCTACACACATAGCTACATAGCTACATAGCAGTATGGCTACACACATAGCTACATAGCAGTATGGCTACATACGAAGCTACATAGCAGCATGGCTACACACATAGCTACGTAGCAGTATGGCTACACACATAGCTACATAGCGGTATGGCTACACACATAGCTACATAGCTGTATGGCTACACACATAGCTACATAGCAGTATGGCTAAACACATAGCTACATAGCAGTATAGCTACACACATAGCTACATAGCTACATGCCTGTATGGCTACACACATAGCTACATAGCAGTATGGCTACATACATAGCTACATGGTTACATAGCAGTATGGTTACACACATAGTTACATAGCAGTATGGTTACACACATAGCTACATAGTTACATAGCAGTATGGCTACACACATAGTTACATAGCTACATAGCAGAATGGCTACACACATAGCTACATAGCTGTATGGCTACACACATAGCTACATAGCTGTATGGCTACACACATAGCTACATAGCAGTATGGCTACACACATAGCTACATAGCAGTATGGCTACACTCATAGTTACATAGCTACATAGCAGTATAGCTACACACATAAGCTACATAGCTGTATGGCTACACACATAGCTACATAGCTGTATGGCTACACACATAGCTACATAGCTGTATGGCTACACACATAGCTACATAGCTACATAGCAGCATGGCTACACACATAGCTACATAGCAGTATGGCAACACACATAACTACATAGCAGTATAGCTACACACATAGCTACATAGCTACATAGCAGTATGGCTACACACATAGCTACATAGCAGTATGGCTACACACATAGCTACATAGCTACATAGCAGTATGGCTACACACATAGCTACATAGCAGTATGGCTACATACGGCTACATAGCAGCATGGCTACACACATAGCTACGTAGCAGTATGGCTACACACATAGCTACATAGCAGTATGGCTACACACATAGCTACATAGCAGTATAGCGACACACATAGCTACATAGCTACATAGCTACATAGCAGTATGGCTACACACATAGCTACATAGCAGTATGGCTACACTCATAGTTACATAGCTACATAGCAGTATAGCTACACACATAGCTACATAGCTGTATGGCTACACACATAGCTACATAGCTGTATGGCTACACACATAGCTACATAGCTGTATGGCTACACACATAGCTACATAGCTACATAGCAGCATGGCTACACACATAGCTACGTAGCAGTATGGCTACACACATAGCTACATAGCAGTATGGCTACACACATAGCTACATAGCAGTATAGCTACACACATAGCTACATAGCTACATAGCAGTATGGCTACACACATAGCTACATAGCAGTATGGCTACACACATAGCTACATAGCAGTATGGCTACACACATAGCTACATAGCAGTATGGCTACATACGTAGCTACATAGCAGCATGGCTACACACATAGCTACGTAGCAGTATGGCTACACACATAGCTACATAGCAGTATGGCTACACACATAGCTACATAGCAGTATAGCTACACACATAGCTACATAGCAGTATGGCTACACACATAGCTACATAGCAGTATGGCTACACACATAGCTACATAGCTACATAGCTGTATGGCTACACACATAGCTACATAGCAGCATGGCTACACACATAGCTACATAGCAGTATGGCTACACACATAGCTACATAGCAGTATAGCTACACACATAGCTACATAGCAACATAGCAGTATGGCTACACACATAGCTACATAGCTACATAGCAGTATGGCTACACACATAGCTACATAGCAGTATGGCTACACACATAGTTACATAGCTGTATGGCTACACACATAGCTACATAGCTGTATGGCTACACACATAGCTACATAGCTACATAGCTACATAGCAGCATGGCTACACACATAGCTACATAGCAGTATGGCTACACACATAGCTACATAGCAGTATGGCTACACACATAGCTACATAGCAGTATAGCTACACACATAGCTACATAGCTACATAGCAGTATGGCTACACACATAGCTACATAGCAGTATGGCTACACACATAGCTACATAGCTACATAGCAGTATGGCTACACACATAGTTACATAGCTACATAGCAGTATGGCTACACACATAGCTACATAGCTACATAGCTGTATGGCTACACACATAGCTACATAGCTGTATGGTCCATAGCTGTGTGGTCCTTCTGTGGCTCAGTTGGTAGAGCATGGCGCTTGTAACGCCAGGGTAGTGGGTTCGATTCCCGGGACCACCCATACGTAGAATGTATGCACACATGACTGTAAGTCGCTTTGGATAAAAGCGTCAGCTAAATGGCATATATTATTATTATTATTACTGTATGGCTACACACATAGCTACATAGCAGTATGGCTACACACATAGCTACATAGCAGTATGGCTACATACATAGCTACATAGCAGTATGGCTACACACATAGCTACATAGCAGTATGGCTACACACATAGCTACATAGCAGCATAGCTACACACACAGCTACATAGCTACATAGCAGTATGGCTACAC
>NW_026285815.1:32500-85000 GCF_023373465.1 Oncorhynchus keta | reverse complement strand
GCTGATGTTTAGGCCAAGGTATGTATAGTTTTTGTGTGCTCTAAGGCAACGGTGTCTAGATGGAATTTGTATTTGTGGTCCTGGTGACTGGACCTTTTTTGGAACACCATTATTTTGGTCTTACTGAGATTTACTGTCAGGGCCCAGGTCTGACAGAATCTGTGCATAAGATCTAGGTGCTGCTGTAGGCCCTCCTTGGTTGGTGACAGAAGCACCAGATCATCAGCAGACATTTGACTTTGGATTCTAGCAGGGGGAGGCCGGGTGCTGCGGACTTTTCTAGTGCCCGCGCCAATTCGTTGATATATATGTTGAAGAGGGTGGGGCTTAAGCTGCATCCCTGTCTAACCCCACGACCCTGTGTGAAGAAATGTGTGTGTTTTTTGCCAATTTTAACCGCACACTTGTTGTTTGTGTACATGGATTTTATAATGTCGTATGTTTTACCCCCAACACCACTTTCCATCAGTTTGTATAGCAGACCCTCATGCCAAATTGAGTCAAAGGCTTTTTTGAAATCAACAAAGCATGAGAAGACTTTGCCTTTGTTTTGGTTTGTTTGGTTGTCAATTAGGGTGTGCAGGGTGAATACATGGTCTGTTGTACGGTAATTTGGTAAAAAGCCAATTTGACATTTGCTCAGTACATTGTTTTCATTGAGGAAATGTACGACGAGTCTGCTGTTAATAATAATGCAGAGGATTTTCCCAAGGTTACTGTTGACACATATTCCACGGTAGTTATTGGGGTCAAATTTGTCTCCACTTTTGTGGATTGGGGTGATCAGTCCTTGGTTCCAAATATTGGGGACGATGCCAGAGCTAAGTATGATGTTAAAGAGTTTTAGTATAGCCAATTGGAATTTGTTGTCTTTATATTTGATCATTTCATTCAGGATACCATCAACACCACAGACCTTTTTGGGTTGGAGGGTTTTTATTTTGTCCTGTAACTCATTCAATGTAATTGGAGAATCCAGTGGGTTCTGGTAGTCTTTAATAGTTGATTCTAAGATCTGTATTTGATCATGTATATGTTTTTGCTCTTTGTTCTTTGTTATAGAACCAAAAAGATTGGAGAAGTGGTTTACCCATACATCTCCATTTTGGATAGATAATTCTTCGTGTTGTTGTTTGTTTAGTGTTTTCCAATTTTCCCAGAAGTGGTTAGAGTCTATGGATTCTTCAATTGCATTGAGCTGGTTTCTGACATGCTGTTCCTTCTTTTTCCGTAGTGTATTTCTGTATTGTTTTAGTGATTCACCATAGTGAAGGCGTAGGTTCAGGTTTTCCAGGTCTCTATGTTTTTGGTTGGACAGGTTTCTCAATTTCTTTCTTAGATTTTTGCATTCTTCATCAAACGATTTGTCATTATTGTTAATTTTCTTCGGTTTTCTATTTGAGATTTTTAGATTTGATAGGGAAGCTGAGAGGTCAAATATACCGTTAAGATTTTCTACTGCTACTCTCTGTCTCTCTCTCTCTGTCTCTCTCTCTCTGTCTCTCTTTCTCTCTCTCTCTCTCTCTCTCTGTCTCTCTCTCTCTCTGTCTGTCTCTTTCTCTATCTCTCTCTATTTCTCTCTCTCTCTGTCTCTCTGTCTCTTTCTCTCTCTCTGTCTCTCTCTCTCTCTGTGTCTCTTTCTCTATCTCTCTCTCTGTCTCTCTTTCTCTATCTCTCTCTCTGTCTCTCTCTCTCTGTCTCTCTCTCTCTCTGTCTGTCTCTTTCTCTATCTCTGTGTCTCTGTGTGCTTGTGTGTGTATGTGTGTGCTTCGTCTGTGTGTGTATGTGTGCTGAGGGGAGATCTCCTCATGCCAAAGTCACAGTGTCCAGGACAACACTCCTGCCCTATAGAAAATCTCTCATCTGACACACAAAGCTCTAGACTTAGACTGACTAAACTGGTCTGGGTTTAGACTGACTAAACTAGTCTGGGTTTAGACTTAACTAGTCTGGGTTTAGACTGACTAAACTGGTCTGGGTTTAGACTGACTAAACTGGTCTGGGTTTAGACTGACTAAACTGGTCTGGGTTTAGACTGACTAAACTGGTCTGGGTTTAGACTGACTAAACTGGTCTGGGTTTAGACTGACTAAACTAGTCTGGGTTTAGACTGACTAAACTGGTCTGGGTTTAGACTGACTAAACTAGTCTGGGTTTAGACTGACTAAACTGGTCTGGGTTTAGACTGACTAAACTAGTCTGGGTTTAGACTGACTGAACTGGTCTGGGTTTAGACTGACTAAACTGGTCTGGGTTTAGACTGACTAAACTGGTCTGGGTTTAGACTGACTAAACTAGTCTGGGTTTAGACTGACTAAACTGGTCTGGGTTTAGACTGACTAAACTAGTCTGGGTTTAGACTGACTGAACTGGTCTGGGTTTAGACTGACTAAACTAGTCTGGGTTTAGACTGACTAAACTGGTCTGGGTTTAGACTGAATAAACTAGTCTGGGTTTAGACTGACTAAACTAGTCTGGGTTTAGACTGACTAAACTAGTCTGGGTTTAGACTGACTAAACTGGTCTGGGTTTAGACTGACTAAACTAGTCTATATTTATCATACTTTACTCCAGTGGTTAAAATCTTTGAAAAAGAAAAATCTCCAGCTAAAATAAACAGAAGTATCCATGTTGTCCCCTCTACTGGAGACAGAGAGTATTTCTGTATCTGCGTCTCAGAAGTATCCATGTTGTCCCCTCTACTGGAGACAGAGAGTATTTCTGTATCTGCGTCTCAGAAGTATCCATGTTGTCCCCTCTACTCTACTGGAGACAGAGAGTATTTCTGTATCTGAGTCTCAGAAGTATCCATGTTGTCCCCTCTACTGGAGACAGAGAGTATTTCTGTATCTGAGTCTCAGAAGTATCCATGTTGTCCCCTCTACTGGAGACAGAGAGTATTTCTGTATCTGAGTCTCAGAAGTATCCATGTTGTCCCCTCTACTGGAGACAGAGAGTATTTCTGTATCTGAGTCTCAGAAGTATCCATGTTGTCCCTTCTACTCTACTGGAGACAGAGAGTATTTCTGTATCTGCGTCTCAGAAGTATCCATGTTGTCCCCTCTACTGGAGACAGAGAGTATCTCTGTATCTGCGTCTCAGAAGTATCCATGTTGTCCCCTCTACTGGAGAAAGAGAGTATCTCTGTATCTCCGTCTCAGAAGTATCCATGTTGTCCCCTCTACTGGAGACAGAGAGTATCTCTGTATCTGAGTCTCAGAAGTATCCATGTTGTCCCCTCTACTGGAGACAGAGAGTATTTCTGTATCTGAGTCTCAGAAGTATCCATGTTGTCCCCTCTACTGGAGACAGAGAGTATTTCTGTATCTGAGTCTCAGAAGTATCCATGTTGTCCCCTCTACTGGAGACAGAGAGTATTTCTGTATCTGCGTCTCAGAAGTAGAACGGAATGTAGAAACGTTTCAAAGCATCTAGAAAGATACAAGGAGGTCCTCTGTCTGATTCTCTGGGAAGCAGGTGATCATGAAGAGGAGAGGAAGAGGAGGTGACGTATTCCAGAGGTTTCACATTCCCATCCCACTCCTCCATCCCACACTATGGAAACAGGCTGCTGCCCAAACCTGATGCTATTCCCTATATAGGGCCCATAGAAGTCTGGTCAAAAGTAGGGCACTATATATAAGGAATAGGGTGCCATTTGCCATAGGGTTCTGGTCAAAAGTAGTGCACTATATAGGGAATAGGGTGCCAGGGCCCATAGAACTCTGGTCAAAAGTAGTGCACTATATAGGGAATAGGGTGCCATTTGGGATGAAGCCTGATGCTGTAACAATCAACATGTTATACAAGTGCTGAACACACACACACTATACACATGGTTCTCTCGGGGAGTGTGTGTGTGTGATGTCACTAGGGACAGTGGTGCTTTGCCATGTGAAGCATCTCCATTACGGCCAGTCAGTGATTACAAGAACATGTTGCACATTCAAACACACACACACACACACACACACACACACACACACACACACACACACACACACACACACACACACACACACACACACACACACACACACACACACACACACACAGACACACGCACACAGACACACGCACACACACAGACACACACACACGTGCACGCGCACGCGCACACGCACACGCTTCACGCACACGCACACGCACACACACGCACACACACTTACTTCATCAAACTTCCTTCACTAAATGATACTTCATAATGCCAGTTATGGGTGTGTGTGTGTGTGTGAGAGAGAGAGAAGTGTTTTACTGACCCACCCAGTCCAACACACACACACACACACACAGGAATTTGAGGTGTCTGGTGTGCAGCGAGTGTCAACATGTCAACTCTCTCTCTCTCTCTCTGTCTCTCTGTCTCTCTCTCGCTCTCTGTACCCCTCTCTACCCCCTCATTCAGTAAATGTCTGTCTGTCTGGCTCTACCCCCCTCTCTCATTCTGTAATTGTCTGTCTGTCTGGCTCTACCCCCCCTCTCATTCTGTAATTGTCTGTCTGTCTGGCTCTACCCCTCCCTCTCTCATTCTGTAATTGTCTGTCTGTCTGGCTCTACCCCCCTCTCTCATTCTGTAATTGTCTGTCTGTCTGGCTCTACCCCCCCCTCTCATTCTCTAATTGTCTGTCTGTCTGTCTCTACCCCCCCCTCTCATTCTGTAATTGTCTGTCTGTCTGACTCTACCCCCCCCTCTCTCATTCTGTAATTGTCTGTCTGTCTGGCTCTACCCCCCCTCTCTCATTCTGTAATTGTCTGTCTGTCTGTCTCTACCCCCCCTCTCTCATTCTGTAATTGTCTGTCTGTCTGTCTCTACCCCTCTCTCTCATTCTGTAATTGTCTGTCTGTCTGGCTCTACCCCCCCCCCCCTCCCTCTCTCATTCTGTAATTGTCTGTCTGTCTGTCTCTACCCCCCCTCTCTCATTCTGTAATTGTCTGTCTGTCTGTCTCTGCCCCCTCTCTCTCATTCTGTAATTGTCTGTCTGTCTGTCTCTACCCCCCTCCCTCTGTCTGTCTGTCTGTCTTCTGTAATTGTCTGTCTGTCTGTCTCTACCCCCCACCTCTCATTCTGTAATTGTCTGTCTGTCTGTCTCTACCCCCTCTCCCTCTCATTCTGTAATTGTCTGTCTGTCCCCCTGTCTCTCATTCTGTCTTTGTCTGTCTGTCTGTCTCTACCCCCCCCTCTCATTCTGTAATTGTCTGTCTGTCTGACTCTCCTCTCTCATTCTGTAATTGTCCCCCCCCCTCTCTCATTCTGTAATTGTCTGTCTGTCTCCCCCCTCTCTCATTCTGTAATTGTCTGTCTGTCTGACTCTACCCCCCTCTCATTCTGTAATTGTCTGTCTGTCTCTACCCCCCTCTCTCATTCTGTAATTTTCTGTCTGTCTGTCTCCACCCCCCTCTCTCATTCTGTAATTGTCTGTCTGTCTGTCTCTACCCCTCCCTCTCTCATTCTCTATGTGTCTGTCTGTCTGGCTCTACCCCCCTGTCATTCTCTAATTGTCTGTCTGTCTCTACCCCCCTCTCTCATTCTGTAATTGTCTGTCTGTCTCTACCCCCTCTCTCATTCTGTAATTGTCTGTCTGTCTGTCTCCCCCCTCTCTCATTCTGTAATTGTCTGTTAATGACAGAGCACAGGCACTGAGATATCTCCTCAGTATAACAGTAAACAGTCATTCCATCACTGAGGAGCAGCATGTGTGTCACTCTACAAAGACAACTTCAAACACCAAAATGTTTTGAAAGGGATTCCAGCACTGACATCACAATAAAGATTATGACGATAGTGTGTGATTACAGAACCACACATTAGGCCTCTCTAATGTGACTCTAAACATCAATGTCCCACAGTCTCATGTGTTTGTAATGAGACAGTCATGTTACAGACTGTCACAGACACATAGGACCTACTGCTGCTGCCCCATAGTGGACATGTATCGCCACTACAGCCCTGCTGTCTACTGCCACACACTGTCAGTGATGTTATGCTCTGGGTAGAATAGGCCCGGCAGGCACAGACCTAGGATCAGCTATCCTGCTCAGTCCTAACTGGGTGCTAACTTTTAGGAATACCTTAAAACTGACCTTAGATCAGATTAGTGTGTTCCTACTCCTTCCATCTCTGCCACTGCCAAACACACCTCTACCTCAGACGGTAGAGATAAACACACCTCTATCTCAAACTGTAGAGATAGAAGGAGAGATTAACATCAACTATCTCAGAAGGAGAGATAAACACACCTCTATCTCAGACGGTAGAGATAAACACACCTCTATCTCAAACTGTAGAGATAGAAGGAGAGATTAACATCAACTATCTCAGAAGGAGAGATAAACACACCTCTATCTCAGAGAGTTGAGATAAACACTGCTTCTATCTCTCCTTGTCTGTAGAGATAGAAGATAGAGAGATTAACATCAACTATCTCAGAAGGAGAGATAAACACACCTCTATCTCAGACGATAGAGATAAACACACTCTATCTCAAACTGTCTGAGATAGAAGGAGAGATTAACATCAACTATCTCAGAAGGAGAGAAACACACCTCTATCTCAGTGAGAGTTGATGTTTATCTCTGCTTCTATCTCTACCGTCTGAGATAGCATGTGTTTGTCACTACCGTGTGAGATAGAAGCAGAGATAAACATCAACTCTCACTACCGTCTGAGATAGAGGTGTGTTTATCTCTCCTTCTGACGGAAGAGATAAACACACGCTTGATAGAGATAAACACACGCTTATCTCTGACAGAAGAGATAAACACACGCTATCTCAGACGGAAGAGATAAACACACGCTATCTCAGATGGTAGAGATAAACACACACGCATGTGTTTGTCACACGCTATCCAGATGGTGAGATAGAAGACAGAGATAAACACACGCTATCAGATCTGAGATAAACCACGCCCAAACACACGCTATCTCAGATGGTAGAGATAAACACACGCGCCATCTCAGATGGTAGAGATAAACACACGCTATCTCAGACGGAAGAGATAAACACACGCTATCTCAAACGTTAGAGATAAACACACGCTATCTCAGACAGAAGAGATAAACACACGCTATCTCAGACGGTAGAGATAAACACACGCTATCTCAGATGGTAGAGATAAACACACGCTATCTCAGATGGTAGAGATAAACACACGCTATCTCAGATGGTAGAGATAAACACACGCTATCTCAGACGGTAGAGATAAACACACGCTATCTCAGACGGTAGAGATAAACACACGCTATCTCAGATGGTAGAGATAAACACACGCTATCTCAGACGGTAGAGATAAACACACCGCTATCTCAGACGGTAGAGATAAACACACCGCTATCTCAGACGGTAGAGATAAACACACGCTATCTCAGACGGTAGAGATAAACACACGCTATCTCAGATGGTAGAGATAAACACACGCTATCTCAGACGGTAGAGATAAACACACGCTATCTCAGACGGTAGAGATAAACACACCGCTATCTCAGATGGTAGAGATAAACACACGCTATCTCAGACGGTAGAGATAAACACACGCTATCTCAGACGGTAGAGATAAACACACGCTATCTCAGACGGTAGAGATAAACACACGCTATCTCAGACGGTAGAGATAAACACACGCTATCTCAGACGGTAGAGATAAACACACGCGATCTCAGACGGTAGAGATAAACACACGCTATCTCAGACGGTAGAGATAAACACACGCGATCGCAGACGGTAGAGATAAACACACGCTATCTCAGACAGAAGAGATAAACACACGCGATCTCAGACGGAAGAGATAGTTGATGTTTATCTCTGCTTCTATCTCAGACGGAAGATAGTTGATGTTTATCTTTGCTTCTATCTCAGATGGTAGAGATAGTTGATGTTTATCTCTGCTTCTGGTAGAGATCTCTAGATAGGAGTTTCAGAGGATAGTTGATGTTTATCTCTGCTTCTATCTCAGACGGATAAACACACTTCTAGAGATAGTTGATGTTTATCTCTGCTTCTATCTCAGACGGAAGAGATAGTTGATGTTTATCTCTGCTTCTATCTCAGACGGAAGAGATAGTTGATGTTTATCTCTGCTTCTATCTCTACAGTTTGAGATAGTTGATGTTTATCTCTGCTTCTATCTCTACAGTTTGAGATAGTTGATGTTTATCTCTGCTTCTATCTCTGACGGTAGAGATAGTTGATGTTTATCTCTGCTTCTATCTCTACAGTTTGAGATAGTTGATGTTTATCTCTGCTTCTATCTCAGACGGAAGAGATAGTTGATGTTTATCTCTGCTTCTATCTCAGACGGAAGAGATAGTTGATGTTTATCTCTGCTTCTATCTCTACAGTTTGAGATAGTTGATGTTTATCTCTGCTTCTATCTCAGACGGAAGAGATAGTTGATGTTTATCTCTGCTTCTATCTCAGACGGAAGAGATAGTTGATGTTTATCTCTGCTTCTATCTCAGACGGAAGAGATAGTTGATGTTTATCTCTGCTTCTATCTCAGACGGAAGAGATAGTTGATGTTTATCTCTGCTTCTATCTCTGACGGTAGAGATAGTTGATGTTTATCTCTGCTTCTATCTCAGACGGTAGAGATAGTTGATGTTTATCTCTGCTTCTATCTCTACAGTTTGAGATAGTTGATGTTTATCTCTGCTTCTATCTCTACAGTTTGAGATAGTTGATGTTTATCTCTGCTTCTATCTCTGACGGTAGAGATAGTTGATGTTTATCTCTGCTTCTATCTCAGACGGAAGAGATAGTTGATGTTTATCTCTGCTTCTATCTCAGACGGAAGAGATAGTTGATGTTTATCTCTGCTTCTATCTCAGACGGAAGAGATAGTTGATGTTTATCTCTGCTTCTATCTCAGACGGAAGAGATAGTTGATGTTTATCTCTGCTTCTATCTCAGACGGAAGAGATAGTTGATGTTTATCTCTGCTTCTATCTCAGACGGAAGAGATAGTTGATGTTTATCTCTGCTTCTATCTCAGACGGAAGAGATAGTTGATGTTTATCTCTGCTTCTATCTCAGACGGAAGAGATAGTTGATGTTTATCTCTGCTTCTATCTCAGACGGAAGAGATAGTTGATGTTTATCTCTGCTTCTATCTCAGACGGAAGAGATAGTTGATGTTTATCTCTGCTTCTATCTCAGACGGAAGAGATAGTTGATGTTTATCTCTGCTTCTATCTCAGACGGTTTGAGATAGTTGATGTTTATCTCTGCTTCTATCTCAGACGGAAGAGATAGTTGATGTTTATCTCTGCTTCTATCTCAGACGGTAGAGATAGTTGATGTTTATCTCTACCGTCTGAGATAGTTGATGTTTATCGGTGCTTCTATCTCTACCGTCTGAGATAGTTGATGTTTATCTCTGCTTCTATCTCAGACGGTAGAGATAGTTGATGTTTATCTCTGCTTCTATCTCAGACGGTAGAGATAGTTGATGTTTATCTCTGCTTCTATCTCAGACGGTAGAGATAGTTGATGTTTATCTCTGCTTCTATCTCAGACGGTAGAGATAGTTGATGTTTATCTCTGCTTCTATCTCAGACGGAAGAGATAGTTGATGTTTATCTCTGCTTCTATCTCAGACGGTAGAGATAGTTGATGTTTATCTCTGCTTCTATCTCAGACGGAAGAGATAGTTGATGTTTATCTCTGCTTCTATCTCAGACGGTAGAGATAGTTGATGTTTATCTCTGCTTCTATCTCAGACAGAAGAGATAGTTGATGTTTATCTCTGCTTCTATCTCTGACGGAAGAGATAGTTGATGTTTATCTCTGCTTCTATCTCAGACGGTAGAGATAGTTGATGTTTATCTCTGCTTCTATCTCTACAGTTAGAGATAGTTGATGTTTATCTCTGCTTCTATCTCAGACGGAAGAGATAGTTGATGTTTATCTCTGCTTCTATCTCAGACGGTAGAGATAGTTGATGTTTATCTCTGCTTCTATCTCAGACGGTAGAGATAGTTGATGTTTATCTCTGCTTCTATCTCAGACGGTTTGATGTTTATCTCTGCTTCTATCTCAGACGGAAGAGATAGTTGATGTTTATCTCTGCTTCTATCTCAGACGGAAGAGATAGTTGATGTTTATCTCTGCTTCTATCTCAGACGGAAGAGATAGTTGATGTTTATCTCTGCTTCTATCTCTACAGTTTGAGATAGAGGTGTGTTTATCTCTGCTTCTATCTCTACAGTTTGAGATAGAGGTGTGTTTATCTCTGCTTCTATCTCTACAGTTTGAGATAGTTGATGTTTATCTCTGCTTCTATCTCAGACGGAAGAGATAGTTGATGTTTATCTCTGCTTCTATCTCAGACGGAAGAGATAGTTGATGTTTATCTCTGCTTCTATCTCAGACAGTAGAGATAGTTGATGTTTATCTCTGCTTCTATCTCAGACAGAAGAGATAGTTGATGTTTATCTCTGACACAAACAGAAACCACCAGCAAAGCATGTGGATAAAATCAGATGTATCAACGGCCCAGCATCACCCACACCAAGCCCAGCATCACCTCACACGGTAAGCCCAGCATCACCCACACTCAAGCCCAGCATCACCCACACCAAGCCCAGCATCACCCACATCTCTGCTTCTATCCCAGCATCACCCACACCAAGCCCAGCATCACCCACACCAAGCCCAGCATCACCCACACCAAGCCCAGCATCACCCACACCAAGCCCAGCATCACCCACACCAAGCCCAGCATCACCCACACCAAGCCCAGCATCACCCACACCAAGCCCAGCATCACCCACACCAAGCCCAGCATCACCCACACCAAGCCCAGCATCACCCACACCAAGCCCAGCATCACCCACACCAAGCCCAGCATCACCCACACCAAGCCCAGCATCACCCACACCAAGCCCAGCATCACCCACACCAAGCCCAGCATCACCCACACCAAGCCCAGACCCACACCAAGCCCAGATATCACCCACTATCTCAAGCCCAGACCCACACCAAGCCCAGCATCACCCACACCAAGCCCAGCATCACCCACACCAAGCCCAGCATCACCCACACCAAGCCCAGCATCACCCACACCAAGCCCAGCATCACCCACACCAAGCCCAGACCCACACCAAGACCAGACCCACACCAAGCCCAGCATCACCCACACCAAGCCCAGCATCACCCACACCAAGCCCAGCATCACCCACACCAAGCCCAGACCCACACCAAGCCCAGACCCACACCAAGCCCAGCATCACCCACACCAAGCCCAGCATCACCCACACCAAGCCCAGCATCACCCACACCAAGCCCAGACCCACCCAAGCCCAGCATCACCCACACCAAGCCCAGCATCACCCACACCAAGCCCAGCATCACCCACACCAAGCCCAGACCCCACACCAAGCCCAGCATCACCCACACCAAGCCCAGCATCACCCACACCAAGCCCAGCATCACCCACACCCAGCCCAGACCTGTTGTAAGCCCAGACCTGCCCAGCATCACCCAGACCTGTTGTAAGCCCAGACCTGTTGTAAGCCCAGACCTGCATAAGCCCAGACCTGTTGTAAGCCCAGACCTGTTGCAAGCCCAGACCTGTTGTAAGCCCAGACCTGTTGCAAGCCCAGCATCACCCACACCAAGCCCAGACCTGTTGCAAGCCCAGCATCACCCACACCAAGCCCAGACCTGTTGCAAGCCCAGCATCACCCACACCAAGCCCAGACCTGTTGCAAGCCCAGCATCACCCACACCAAGCCCAGACCTGTTGCAAGCCCAGACCTGTTGCAAGCCCAGACCTGTTGCAAGCCCAGCATCACCCACACCAAGCCCAGACCTGTTGCAAGCCCAGCATCACCCACACCAAGCCCAGACCCACACCAAGCCCAGACCCACACCAAGCCCAGACCCACACCAAGCCCAGACCCACACCAAGCCCAGACCCACCAAGCCCAGACCCACACCAAGCCCAGCATCACCCACACCAAGCCCAGACCTGTTGCATCACCCACACCAAGCCCAGACCTGTTGCATCACCCACACCAAGCCCAGACCTGTTGCAAGCCCAGACCTGTTGCAAGCCCAGACCTGTTGCAAGCCCAGACCTGTTGCAAGCCCAGACCTGTTGCAAGCCCAGACCTGTTGCAAGCCCAGACCTGTTGTAAAGCCCAGACCTGTTGCAAGCCCAGACCTGTTGTAAGCCCAGACCTGTTGCAAGCCCAGAACCCTTCATGCCCAGACCTGTTGCAAGACCAGACCTGTTGTAAGCCCAGACCTGTTGTAAGCCCAGACCTGTTGCAAGCCCAGACCTGTTGTAAGCCCAGACCTGTTGCATTCCCAGAACCCTTCATGCCCAGACCTGTTGCAAGACCAGACCTGTTGTAAGCCCAGACCTGTTGTAAGCCCAGACCTGTTGCAAGCCCAGACCTGTTGTAAGCCCAGACCTGTTGCAAGCCCAGACCTGTTGTAAGCCCAGACCTGTTGCAAGCCCAGACCTGTTGCAAGCCCAGACCTGTTGCAAGCCCAGACCTGTTGTAAGCCCAGCATCACCCACACCAAGCCCAGACCTGTTGCAAGCCCAGAACCCTTCATTCCCAGACCTGTTGCAAGCCCAGACCTGTTGCAAGCCCAGAACCCTCATTCCCAGACCTGTTGCAAGCCCAGACCTGTTGCAAGCCCAGCATCACCCACACCAAGCCCAGACCTGTTGCAAGCCCAGACCTGTTGCAAGCCCAGACCTGTTGCAGACCTGTTGCAAGCCCAGACCTGTTGCAAGCCCAGACCTGTTGCAAGCCCAGACCTGTTGCAAGCCCAGACCTGTTGCAAGCCCAGACCTGTTGCAAGCCCAGACCTGTTGCAAGCCCAGACCTGTTGCAAGCCCAGACCTGTTGCAAGCCCAGACCTGTTGCAAGCCCAGACCTGTTGCAAGCCCAGACCTGTTGCAAGCCCAGACCTGTTGCAAGCCCAGACCTGTTGCAAGCCCAGACCTGTTGCAAGCCCAGACCTGTTGTAAGCCCAGACCTGTTGCAAGCCCAGAACCCTTCATTCCCAGACCTGTTGCAAGCCCAGACCTGTTGCAAGCCCAGAACCCTTTCATTCCCAGACCTGTTGCATTCCCAGAACCCTTCATTCCCAGACCTGTTGCAAGCCCAGAACCGGTGCATTCCCAGAACCCTTCATTCCCAGACCTGTTGCATTCCCAGAACCCTTCATTCCCAGACCTGTTGCATTCCCAGAATCCTTCATTCTTCATTAGCTAATGGAGGAGTCTCATTTTACATAATGGGATGTTGTTGGATTCTCTCTCTCGTCTGCTTTCATTTGATTGATACGATGCATGTGTGTGTGTGTGTGTGTGTGTGTGTGTGTGTGTGTGTGTGTGTGTGTGTGTGTGTGTGTTTGGATCACGAGGAAGTTAGTTGGCCCTCAGGAAAGCACACTGCAATCTTTTCCTACTTCTCTCTCATCACTTTCCACTTCCCAGAAGGAAGGAGGGAGGGATGGTTAGAGATCAGGACTGGACTATAGTTAGCTGTGTGTGCAGAGTGGAGTTGTACTTTCTGAGGTTACGTTGGGTTATATTAGGTTCCTTCCTGAGACTATTTGTTGGTGTAATAGAGACAGACAGGTTCCTCTCTGAGTGTAGTTGTTGGTGTAACAGAGACAGACAGGTTCCTCTCTGAGTGTAGTTGTTGGTGTAATAGAGACAGACAGGTTCCTCTCTGAGTGTAGTTGTTGGTGTAACAGAGACAGACAGGTTCCTCTCTGAGTGTAGTTGTTGGTGTAACAGAGACAGACAGGTTCCTCTCTGAGTGTAGTTGTTGGTGTAACAGAGACAGACAGGTTCCTCTCTGAGTGTAGTTGTTGGTGTAATAGAGACAGACAGGTTCCTCTCTGAGTGTAGTTGTTGGTGTAATAGAGAGACAGACAGGTTCCTCTCTGAGTGTAGTTGTTGGTGTAATAGAGACAGACAGGTTCCTCTCTGAGTGTAGTTGTTGGTGTAATAGAGACAGACAGGTTCCTCTCTGAGTGTAGTTGTTGGTGTAATAGAGAGACAGACAGGTTCCTCTCTGAGTGTAGTTGTTGGTGTAATAGAGAGACAGACAGGTTCCTCTCTGAGTGTAGTTGTTGGTGTAATAGAGAGACAGACAGGTTCCTCTCTGAGTGTAGTTGTTGGTGTAATAGAGAGACAGACAGGTTCCTCTCTGAGTGTAGTTGTTGGTGTAATAGAGACAGACAGGTTCCTCTCTGAGTGTAGTTGTTGGTGTAATAGAGAGACAGACAGGTTCCTCTCTGAGTGTAGTTGTTGGTGTAATAGAGACAGACAGGTTCCTCTCTGAGTGTAGTTGTTGGTGTAACAGAGACAGACAGGTTCCTCTCTGAGTGTAGTTGTTGGTGTAATAGAGAGACAGACAGGTTCCTCTCTGAGTGTAGTTGTTGGTGTAATAGAGAGACAGACAGGTTCCTCTCTGAGTGTAGTTGTTGGTGTAATAGAGAGACAGACAGGTTCCTCTCTGAGTGTAGTTGTTGGTGTAATAGAGAGACAGACAGGTTCCTCTCTGAGTGTAGTTGTTGGTGTAATAGAGAGACAGACAGGTTCCTCTCTGAGTGTAGTTGTTGGTGTAATAGAGAGACAGACAGGTTCCTCTCTGAGTGTAGTTGTTGGTGTAATAGAGAGACAGACAGGTTCCTCTCTGAGTGTAGTTGTTGGTGTAACAGAGAGACAGACAGGTGACTACAGGTTCCAGACACAGCAGACAGAGTACTAATGGGTCTTCCTTACGCAGTCAACACACACACACACACACACACACACACACACACACACACACACACACACACACACACACACACACACACACACACACACACACACACACACACACACACACACACACACACACACACACACACACACACACACTTGAACACACCAGACATGTTGTGCATTCTGTAATTGTTGACTTCCAGAGCCCAAGAAGACTAGATCCATTTCATCAGACTGTTACTGTTACAGAAAGTTACATGTCATTGAATAGATTTAGTCCAGTTGTTTTCATTGAAAGCTGTAAATCTTTCCTTTAACCAAGAACACCTACTGAGACTGTATCAGACAGACAATTAACATGTTGCATAAGCAGAACTGGACTGGAACTGTGTGTGTGTGTGTGTGTGTGTGTGTGTGTGTGTGTGTGTGTGTGTGTGTGTGTGTGTGTGTGTGTGTGTGTGTGTGTGTGTGTGTGTGTGTGTGTGTGTGTGTGTGTGTGTGTGTGTGTGTGTGTGTGTGTGTGTGTGTGTGTGTGTGTTGGGGTCATGACCCCCCAGGCTCTCTGTCTTTCCTCTGTTAGAACAATACAATCCTTGTTTCCAGATGCTTCCAGCTCCTCTCTCCTCATACCTCATACCTTATCTACAATAAATATACCTCCTCTCTCCTCAGACCTCATACCTTATCTACAATAAATATACCTCCTCTCTCCTCAGACCTCATAGCCCATACCTCATATACAATAAATATACCTCCTCTCTCCTCATACCTCATAGCCCATACCTTATCTACAATAAATATACCTCCTCTCTCCTCAGACCTCATAGCCCATACCTCATCTACAATAAATATACCTCCTCTCTCCTCAGACCTCATAGCCCATACCTTATCTACAATAAATATACCTCCTCTCTCCTCAGACCTCATAGCCCATACCTCATCTACAATAAATATACCTCCTCTCTCCTCAGACCTCATAGCCCATACCTCATCTACAATAAATATACCTCCTCTCTCCTCAGACCTCATAGCCCATACCTCATCTACAATAAATATACCTCCTCTCTCCTCATACCTCATAGCCCATACCTTATCTACAATAAATATACCTCCTCTCTCCTCAGACCTCATAGCCCATACCTCATCTACAATAAATATACCTCCTCTCTCCTCAGACCTCATAGCCCATACCTTATCTACAATAAATATACCTCCTCTCTCCTCATACCTCATACCTTATCTACAATAAATATACCTCCTCTCTCCTCAGACCTCATAGCCCATACCTTATATACAATAAATATACCTCCTCTCTCCTCATACCTCATACCTCATCTACAATAAATATACCTCCTCTCTCCTCAGACCTCATACCTTATCTACAATAAATATACCTCCTCTCTCCTCAGACCTCATACCTTATCTACAATAAATATACCTCCTCTCTCCTCATACCTCATACCTTATCTACAATAAATATACCTCCTCTCTCCTCAGACCTCATAGCCCATACCTCATCTACAATAAATATACCTCCTCTCTCCTCATACCTCATAGCCCATACCTCATCTACAATAAATATACCTCCTCTCTCCTCAGACCTCATAGCCCATACCTTATCTACAATAAATATACCTCCTCTCTCCTCAGACCTCATAGCCCATACCTCATCTACAATAAATATACCTCCTCTCTCCTCAGACCTCATAGCCCATACCTTATCTACAATAAATATACCTCCTCTCTCCTCATACCTCATCTACAATAAATATACCTCCTCTCTCCTCATACCTCATACCTTATCTACAATAAATATACCTCCTCTCTCCTCAGACCTCATAGCCCATACCTCATCTACAATAAATATACCTCCTCTCTCCTCATACCTCATAGCCCATACCTTATCTACAATAAATATACCTCCTCTCTCCTCATACCTCATACCTTATCTACAATAAATATACCTCCTCTCTCCTCAGACCTCATAGCCCATACCTTATATACAATAAATATACCTCCTCTCTCCTCATACCTCATAGCCCATACCTCATCTACAATAAATATACCTCCTCTCTCCTCATACCTCATACCTTATCTACAATAAATATACCTCCTCTCTCCTCATACCTCATACCTTATCTACAATAAATATACCTCCTCTCTCCCTCATACCTCATACCTTATCTACAATAAATATACCTCCTCTCTCCTCAGACCTCATAGCCCATACCTCATATACAATAAATATACCTCCTCTCTCCTCATACCTCATAGCCCATACCTCATCTACAATAAATATACCTCCTCTCTCCTCATACCTCATAGCCCATACCTCATCTACAATAAATATACCTCCTCTCTCCTCATACCTCATCTACAATAAATATACCTCCTCTCTCCTCATACCTCATCTACAATAAATATACCTCCTCTCTCCTCATACCTCATCTACAATAAATATACCTCCTCTCTCCTCATACCTCATCTACAATAAATATACCTCTCTCTCCTCAGACCTCATCTACAATAAATATACCTCCTCTCTCCTCATACCTCATAGCCCATACCTCATCTACAATAAATATACCTCCTCTCTCCTCAGACCTCATCTACATATAAATAAATATACCTCATCTCTCCTCATACCTCATACCCATACCTCATCTACAATAAATATACCTCCTCTCTCCTCATACCTCATAGCCCATACCTTATCTACAATAAATATACCTCCTCTCTCCTCAGACCTCATAGCCCATACCTCATCTACAATAAATATACCTCCTCTCTCTCAGACCTCATAGCCCATACCTCATATACAATAAATAAACCTCCTATCTCCTCATACCTTATATACAATAAATATACCTCCTCTCTCCTCATACCTCATCTACAATAAATATACCTCCTCTCTCCTCATACCTCATCTACAATAAATATACCTCCTCTCTCCTCATACCTCATCTACAATAAATATACCTCCTCTCTCCTCATACCTCATCTACAATAAATATACCTCCTCTCTCCTCATACCTCATCTACAATAAATATACCTCCTCTCTCCTCATACCTCATCTACAATAAATATACCTCCTCTCTCCTCATACCTCATACCTTATCTACAATAAATATACCTCCTCTCTCCTCATACCTCATCTACAATAAATATACCTCCTCTCTCCTCATACCTCATCTACAATAAATATACCTCCTCTCTCCTCATACCTCATCTACAATAAATATACCTCCTCTCTCCTCATACCTCATACCTTATCTAAATAAATATACCTCCTCTCTCCTCATACCTCATCTACAATAAATATACCTCCTCTCTCCTCATACCTCATCTACAATAAATATACCTCCTCTCTCCTCATACCTCATCTACAATAAATATACCTCCTCTCTCCTCATACCTCATCTATCTAAATAAATATACCTCCTCTCTCCTCATACCTCATCTACAATAAATATACCTCCTCTCTCCTCATACCTCATACCTTATCTACAATAAATATACCTCCTCTCTCCTCATACCTCATCTACAATAAATATACCTCCTCTCTCCTCATACCTCATCTACAATAAATATACCTCCTCTCTCCTCATACCTCATCTACAATAAATATACCTCCTCTCTCCTCATACCTCATACCTTATCTACAATAAATATACCTCCTCTCTCCTCATACCTCATCTACCTCATCTAAATAAATATCCTCTCTCCTCATACCTCATCTACAATAAATATACCTCCTCTCTCCTCATACCTCATCTACAATAAATATACCTCCTCTCTCCTCATACCTCATCTACAATAAATATACCTCCTCTCTCCTCATACCTCATCTACAATAAATATACCTCCTCTCTCCTCATACCTCATCTACAATAAATATACCTCCTCTCTCCTCATACCTCATCTACAATAAATATACCTCCTCTCTCCTCATACCTCATACCTCATCTACAATAAATATACCTCCTCTCTCCTCATACCTCATCTACAATAAATATACCTCCTCTCTCCTCATACCTCATCTACAATAAATATACCTCCTCTCTCCTCATACCTCATCTACAATAAATATACCTCCTCTCTCCTCAGACCTCATCTACAATAAATATACCTCCTCTCTCCTCAGACCTCATCTACAATAAATATACCTCCTCTCTCCTCATACCTAATCTACAATAAATATACCTCCTCTCTCCTCAGACCTCATCTACAATAAATATACCTCCTCTCTCCTCATACCTCATCTACAATAAATATACCTCTCTCTCCTCATACCTCATCTACAATAAATATACCTCCTCTCTCCTCAGACCTCATCTACAATAAATATACCTCCTCTCTCCTCATACCTCATCTACAATAAATATACCTCCTCTCTCCTCATACCTCATCTACAATAAATATACCTCCTCTCTCCTCATACCTCATCTACAATAAATATACCTCCTCTCTCCTCAGACCTCATCTACAATAAATATACCTCCTCTCTCCTCATACCTCATCTACAATAAATATACCTCCTCTCTCAGACCTCATCATCTACAATAAATATACCTCCTCTCTCCTCATACCTCATCTACAATAAATATACCTCCTCTCTCCTCAGACCTCATCTACAATAAATATACCTCCTCTCTCCTCATACCTCATCTACAATAAATATACCTCCTCTCTCCTCATACCTCATCTACAATAAATATACCTCCTCTCTCCTCATACCTCATCTACAATAAATATACCTCCTCTCTCCTCATACCTCATCTACAATAAATATACCTCCTCTCTCCTCAGACCTCATACCTCATCTACAATAAATATACCTCCTCTCTCCTCATACCTCATCTACAATAAATATACCTCCTCTCTCCTCAGACCTCATACCTTATCTACAATAAATATACCTCCTCTCTCCTCATACCTCATCTACAATAAATATACCTCCTCTCTCCTCATACCTCATCTACAAAAAATATACCTCCTCTCTCCTCATACCTCATCTACAATAAATATACCTCCTCTCTCCTCATACCTCATCTACAATAAATATACCTCCTCTCTCCTCAGACCTCATCTACAATAAATATACCTCCTCTCTCCTCAGACCTCATCTACAATAAATATACCTCCTCTCTCCTCATACCTCATCTACAATAAATATACCTCCTCTCTCCTCAGACCTCATCTACAATAAATATACCTCCTCTCTCCTCATACCTCATAGCCCATACCTCATCTACAATAAATATACCTCCTCTCTCCTCATACCTCAGCCCATACCTCATCTACAATAAATATACCTCCTCATCTACATACCTAAAAATATACCTCCTCTCTCTCATACCTCATCTACAATAAATATACCTCCTCTCTCCTCATACCTCATCTACAATAAATATACCTCCTCTCTCCTCATACCTCATCTACAATAAATATACCTCCTCTCTCCTCATACCTCATCTACAATAAATATACCTCCTCTCTCCTCCTCATACCTCATACCTATCTACAATAAATATACCTCCTCTCCTCTACCTCATCTACCTCAATATATCAGCACCTCATCTACAATAAATATACCTCCTCTCTCCTCATACCTCATCTACAATAAATATACCTCCTCTCTCTCCTCATACCTCATCTACAATAAATATACCTCCTCTCTCTCCTCATACCTCATCTACAATAAATATACCTCCTCTCTCCTCATACCTCATCTACAATAAATATACCTCCTCTCTCCTCATACCTCATCTACAATAAATATACCTCCTCTCTCATACCTCATCTACAATAAATATACATCTCTCCTCATACCTCATCTACAATAAATATACCTCCCTCTCCTCATCTACAATAAATATACCTCCTCCTCATACCTCATCTACAATAAATATACCTCCTCTCTCCTCATACCTCATCTACAATAAATATACCTCCTCTCTCCTCATACCTCATCTACAATAAATATACCTCCTCTCTCCTCATACCTCATCTACAATAAATATACCTCCTCTCTCCTCATACCTCATCTACAATAAATATACCTCCTCTCTCCTCAGACCTCATCTACAATAAATATACCTCCTCTCTCCTCATACCTCATCTACAATAAATATACCTCCTCTCTCCTCAGACCTCATCTACAATAAATATACCTCCTCTCTCCTCATACCTCATCTACAATAAATATACCTCCTCTCTCCTCATCTCATCTACAATAAATATACCTCCTCTCTCCTCATACCTCATCTACAATAAATATACCTCCTCTCTCCTCATACCTCATCTACAATAAATATACCTCCTCTCTCCTCAGACCTCATACCTCATCTACAATAAATATACCTCCTCTCTCCTCACCTACCTCATCTACAATAAATATACCTCCTCTCTCCTCAGACCTCATCTACCTTATCTACCTCATAATATCTACATAAATATACTCCTCTCTCCTCATACCTCATCTACAATAAATATACCTCCTCTCTCCTCATACCTCATCTACAATAAATATACCTCCTCTCTCCTCATACCTCATCTACAATAAATATACCTCCTCTCTCCTCATACCTCATCTACAATAAATATACCTCCTCTCTCCTCAGACCTCATCTACAATAAATATACCTCCTCTCTCCTCAGACCTCATCTACAATAAATATACCTCCTCTCTCCTCATACCTCATGTACAATAAATATACCTCCTCTCTCCTCAGACCTCATCTACAATAAATATACCTCCTCTCTCCTCATACCTCATCTACAATAAATATACCTCCTCTCCCTCATACCTCATCTACAATAAATATACCTCCTCTCTCCTCAGACCTCATCTACAATAAATATACCTCCTCTCTCCTCATACCTCATCTACAATAAATATACCTCCTCTCTCCTCATACCTCATCTACAATAAATATACCTCCTCTCTCCTCAGACCTCATCTACAATAAATATACCTCCTCTCTCCTCATACCTCATCTACAATAAATATACCTCCTCTCTCCTCATACCTCATCTACAATAAATATACCTCCTCTCTCCTCATACCTCATCTACAATAAATATACCTCCTCTCTCCTCAGACCTCATCTACAATAAATATACCTCCTCTCTCCTCATACCTCATCTACAATAAATATACCTCCTCTCTCCTCAGACCTCATCTACAATAAATATACCTCCTCTCTCCTCATACCTCATCTACAATAAATATACCTCCTCTCTCCTCAGACCTCATCTACAATAAATATACCTCCTCTCTCCTCATACCTCATCTACAATAAATATACCTCCTCTCTCCTCATACCTCATCTACAATAAATATACCTCCTCTCTCCTCATACCTCATCTACAATAAATATACCTCCTCTCTCCTCAGACCTCATACCTCATCTACAATAAATATACCTCCTCTCTCCTCATACCTCATCTACAATAAATATACCTCCTCTCTCCTCAGACCTCATACCTTATCTACAATAAATATACCTCCTCTCTCCTCATACCTCATCTACAATAAATATACCTCCTCTCTCCTCATACCTCATCTACAATAAATATACCTCCTCTCTCCTCATACCTCATCTACAATAAATATACCTCCTCTCTCCTCATACCTCATCTACAATAAATATACCTCCTCTCTCCTCAGACCTCATCTACAATAAATATACCTCCTCTCTCCTCAGACCTCATCTACAATAAATATACCTCCTCTCTCCTCATACCTCATCTACAATAAATATACCTCCTCTCTCCTCAGACCTCATCTACAATAAATATACCTCCTCTCTCCTCATACCTCATAGCCCATACCTCATCTACAATAAATATACCTCCTCTCTCCTCATACCTCATAGCCCATACCTCATCTACAATAAATATACCTCCTCTCTCCTCATACCTCATCTACAATAAATATACCTCCTCTCTCCTCATACCTCATCTACAATAAATATACCTCCTCTCTCCTCATACCTCATCTACAATAAATATACCTCCTCTCTCATACCTCAGACCTCATACCTCATCTCTACAATAAATATACCTCCTCTCTCCTCATACCTCATCTACAATAAATATACCTCCTCTCTCCTCATACCTCATCTACAATAAATATACCTCCTCTCTCCTCATACCTCATCTACAATAAATATACCTCCTCTCTCCTCAGACCTCATACCTCATCTACAATAAATATACCTCCTCTCTCCTCATACCTCATCTACAATAAATATACCTCCTCTCTCCTCATACCTCATCTACAATAAATATACCTCCTCTCTCCTCATACCTCATCTACAATAAATATACCTCCTCTCTCCTCATACCTCATCTACAATAAATATACCTCCTCTCTCCTCAGACCTCATACCTCATCTACAATAAATATACCTCCTCTCTCCTCATACCTCATCTACAATAAATATACCTCCTCTCTCCTCAGACCTCATACCTCATCTACAATAAATATACCTCCTCTCTCCTCAGACCTCATACCTCATCTACAATAAATATACCTCCTCTCTCCTCATACCTCATCTACAATAAATATACCTCCTCTCTCCTCATACCTCATCTACAATAAATATACCTCCTCTCTCCTCATACCTCATAGCCCATACCTCATCTACAATAAATATACCTCCTCTCTCCTCATACCTCATCTACAATAAATATACCTCCTCTCTCCTCATACCTCATCTACAATAAATATACCTACTCTCTCCTCAGACCTCATACCTCATCTACAATAAATATACCTCCTCTATCCTCATACCTCATCTACAATAAATATACCTCCTCTCTCCTCATACCTCATCTACAATAAATATACCTCCTCTCTCCTCATACCTCATCTACAATAAATATACCTCCTCTCTCCTCAGACCTCATACCTCATCTACAATAAATATACCTCCTCTCTCCTCATACCTCATCTACAATAAATATACCTCCTCTCTCCTCATACCTCATCTACAATAAATATACCTCCTCTCTCCTCAGACATCATACCTCATCTACAATAAATATACCTCCTCTCTCCTCATACCTCATCTACAATAAATATACCTCCTCTCTCCTCATACCTCATCTAAAATAAATATACCTCCTCTCTCCTCATACCTCATCTACAATAAATATACCTCCTCTCTCCTCAGACCTCATACCTTATCTACAATAAATATACCTCCTCTCTCCTCAGACCTCATACCTCATCTACAATAAATATACCTCCTCTCTCCTCAGACCTCATCTACAATAAATATACCTCCTCTCTCCTCATACCTCATCTACAATAAATATACCTCCTCTCTCCTCAGACCTCATCTACAATAAATATACCTCCTCTCTCATACCTCATCTACAATAAATATACCTCCTCTCTCCTCATACCTCATACCTTATCTACAATAAATATACCTCCTCTCTCCTTCTCCTTCTCCTCAGGGGAGATATACAGTGTTTGTGGCTGTTCTGAGAGCGTAAGGGGGTATATTCCCTATATAGTGCACTACTTTTGACCAGAGTTCTATGGGCCTTGGCACCCTATTCCCTATATAGTGCACTACTTTTGACCAGAACCCTATGGCAAATGGCACCCTATTCCGTATATAGTGCACTACTTTTGACCAGAGTTCTATGGGCCTTGGCACCCTATTCCCTATATAGTGCACTACTTTTGACCAGAACCCTATGGCAAATGGCACCCTATTCCTTATATATAGTGCACTACTTTTGACCAGAGTTCTATGGGCCTTGGCACCCTATTCCCTATATAGTGCACTACTTTTGACCAGAACCCTATGGCAAATGGCACCCTATTCCGTATATAGTGCACTACTTTTGACCAGAGTTCTATGGGCCTTGGCACCCTATTCCCTATATAGTGCACTACTTTTGACCAGAACCCTATGGCAAATGGCACCCTATTCCGTATATAGTGCACTACTTTTGACCAGAGTTCTATGGGCCCTGGCACTCTATATAGTGTATATATATGAAGGCTTATATACAGCAGTATGTGGACACCCCTTCAAATGAGTGGATTCAGCTATTTCAGCCACACTTGTTTCTGATAGGTGTAGGAGCAACAAGCAACAAACGTCTAGGAGCAACAATGGCTCAGTCGCAAGGTGGTAGACCACACAAGCTCACAGAAAAGGACTGCAGAGTGCTGAAGCGTGTAGCTCTTAAGAATCGTCAGTCCTCAGCTGCAACACTCACTGCTGAGTTCCCAACTGCCTTCTGGAAGCAACGTCGGCACAAGAACTGTCGGGAGCTTCATGAAATGGGTTTCCATGGCAGAGCAGCCGCACACAAGCCTAAGACCAGTCTGACGGACGAATCTGGGTTTGGCAGATGCCAGGAGAACACAACCTGCGCTAATGCATAGTGCCAACTGTAAAGTTTGGTGGGGAGGAATAATGGTCTGGGGCTGTTCTTCACGGTTTGGGCCCCTTAGTTCCAATGAAAGGAAAACTTAACGCCAAGTCATACACTGACATTCTAGATGATTCTGAGATTCCAACTTGGTGGCAACAGTTTGGGAAGGCCCTTTCCTGTTTCAGCATGACAATGCCCCCGTGCACAAAGCCAGGTCCATTCAGATTTTTGTTTTGTTTTGAGATCGGTGTGGAAGAACTTGACTGGCCTGCACAGAGCACTGACGTCAACCCCATCAAACACTTTTGGGATGAATTGGAACACCGACTGCGAGCCAGGCCTAATCGCCCAACATCAGTGCCCGACCTCATTCATGCTCTTGTGTCTGAATGGAAGCAAGTCCCCGCAGCAATGTTCCAACATCTCGTGGAAAGCCTTCCCAGAAGAGTGGAGGCTGTTATAGCAGCAATGTTCCAACATCTAGTGGAAAGCCTTCCCAGAAGAGTGGAGGCTGTTATAGCAGCAATGTTCCAACATCTAGTTGAAATCCTTCCCAGAAGAGTTGAGGCTGTTATAGCAGCAATGTTCCAACATCTAGAGGAAAGCCTTCCCAGAAGAGTGGAGGCTGTTATAGCAGCAATGTCCCAACATCTCGTGGAAAGCCTTCCCAGAAGAGTTGAGGCTGTTATAGCAGCAATGTTCCAACATCTAGTGGAAAGCCTTCCTAGAAGAGTGTAGGCTGTTATAGCAGCAATGTTCCAACATCTAGTGGAAAGCCTTCCCAGAAGAGTTGAGGCTGTTATAGCAGCAATGTTCCAACATCTAGTGGAAAGCCTTCCTAGAAGAGTGTAGGCTGTTATAGCAGCAATGTTCCAACATCTAGTGGAAAGCCTTCCCAGAAGAGTGGAGGCTGTTATAGCAGCAATGTTCCAACATCTAGTGGAAAGCCTTCCTAGAAGAGTGTAGGCTGTTATAGCAGCAATGTTCCAACATCTAGTGGAAAGCCTTCCCAGAAGAGTGGAGGCTGTTATAGCAGCAATGTTCCAACATCTAGTGGAAAGCCTTCCCAGAAGAGTGAAGGCTGTTGTAGCAGCAATGATCCAACATCTAGTGGAAAGCCTTCCCAGAAGAGTGGAGGCTGTTATAGCAGCAATGTTCCAACATCTAGTGGAAAGCCTTCCCAGAAGAGTGAAGGCTGTTGTAGCAGCAATGTTCCAACATCTAGTAGAAAGCCTTCCCATAAGAGTGGAGTCTGTTATAGCAGCAATGTCCCATCATCTAGTGGAAAGTGTTCCGAGAAGAGTGGGGGCTGTTATAGCAGCAATGTCCCATCATCTAGTGGAAAGTCTTCCCAGAAGAGTGGGGGCTGTTATAGCAGCAATGTTCCAACATCTAGTGGAAAGCCTTCCCAGAAGAGTGGAGGCTGTTATAGCAGCAATGTTCCAACATCTAGTGGAAAGTCTTCCCAGAAGAGTGGGGGCTGTTATAGCAGCAATGTTCCAACATCTAATGGAAAGTCTTCCCAGAAGAGTGGGGGCTGTTATAGCAGCAATGTTCCAACATCTAGTGGAAAGCCTTCCCAGAAGAGTGGAGGCTGTTATAGCAGCAATGTTCCAACATCTAGTGGAAAGCCTTCCCAGAAGAGTGGAGGCTGTTATTGCAGCAATGTTCCAACATCTAGTGGAAAGCCTTCCCAGAAGAGTGGAGGCTGTTATAGCAGCAATGTTCCAACATCTAGTGGAAAGCCTTCCCAGAAGAGTGGAGGCTGTTATAGCAGCAATGTTCCATCATCTAGTGGAAAGTCTTCCCAGAAGAGTGGAGGCTGTTATAGCAGCAATGTTCCATCATCTAGTGGAAAGTCTTCCCAGAAGAGTGGAGGCTGTTATAGTGGAAAGTCTTCCCAGAAGAGTGGAGGCTGTTATAGTGGAAAGTCTTCCCAGAAGAGTGGAGGCTGTTATAGTGGAAAGTCTTCCCAGAAGAGTGGAGGCTGTTATAGCAGCAATGTTCCAACATCTAGTGGAAAGCCTTCCCAGAAGAGTGGAGGCTGTTATAGCAGCAATGTCCCATCATCTAGTGGAAAGTCTTCCCAGAAGAGTGGAGGCTGTTATAGCAGCAATGTTCCAACATCTAGTGGAAAGCCTTCCCAGAAGAGTGGAGGCTGTTATAGCAGCAATGTTCCAACATCTAGTGGAAAGCCTTCCCAGAAGAGTGGAGGCTGTTATAGCAGCAATGTTCCAACATCTAGTGGAAAGCCTTCCCAGAAGAGTGGAGGCTGTTATAGCAGCAATGTTCCAACATCTAGTTGAAAGCCTTCCCAGAAGAGTGGAGGCTGTTATAGCAGCAATGTTCCAACATCTAGTGGAAAGCCTTCCCAGAAGAGTGGAGGCTGTTATAGCAGCAATGTTCCAACATCTAGTTGAAAGCCTTCCCAGAAGAGTGGAGGCTGTTATAGCAGCAATGTTCCAACATCTAGTGGAAAGCCTTCCCAGAAGAGTGGAGGCTGTTATAGCAGCAATGTTCCAACATCTAGTGGAAAGCCTTCCCAGAAGATTGGAGGCTGTTATAGCAGCAATGTTCCAACATCTAGTGGAAAGCCTTCCCAGAAGAGTGGAGGCTGTTATAGCAGCAATGTTCCAACATCTAGTGGAAAGCCTTCCCAGAAGAGTGGAGGCTGTTATAGCAGCAATGTTCCAACATCTAGAGGAAAGCCTTCCCAGAAGAGTGGAGGCTGTTATAGCAGCAATGTTCCAACATCTAGTGGAAAGCCTTCCCAGAAGAGTGGAGGCTGTTATAGCAGCAATGTTCCAACATCTAGAGGAAAGCCTTCCCAGAAGAGTGGAGGCTGTTATAGCAGCAATGTTCCAACATCTAGAGGAAAGCCTTCCCAGAAGAGTGGAGGCTGTTATAGCAGCAATGTTCCAACATCTAGTGGAAAGCCTTCCCAGAAGAGTGGAGGCTGTTATAGCAGCAATGTTCCAACATCTAGTGGAAAGCCTTCCCAGAAGAGTGGAGGCTGTTATAGCAGCAATGTTCCAGCATCTAGTGGAAAGCCTTCCCAGAAGAGTGGAGGCTGTTATAGCAGCAATGTTCCAACATCTAGTGGAAAGCCTTCCCAGAAGACTGGAGGCTGTTATAGCAGCAATGTTCCAACATCTAGTGGAAAGCCTTCCCAGAAGACTGGAGGCTGTTATAGCAGCAATGTTCCAACATCTAGTGGAAAGCCTTCCCAGAAGACTGGAGGCTGTTATAGCAGCAATGTTCCAACATCTAGTGGAAAGCCTTCCCAGAAGACTGGAGGCTGTTATAGCAGCAATGTTCCAACATCTAGTGGAAAGCCTTCCCAGAAGAGTGGAGGCTGTTATAGCAGCAATGTTCCAACATCTAGTGGAAAGCCTTCCCAGAAGAGTGGAGGCTGTTATAGCAGCAATGTTCCAACATCTAGTGGAAAGCCTTCCCAGAAGAGTGGAGGCTGTTATAGCAGCAATGTTCCAACATCTAGTGGAAAGCCTTCCCAGAAGAGTGGAGGCTGTTATAGCAGCAATGTTCCAACATCTAGTGGAAAGCCTTCCCAGAAGAGTGGAGGCTGTTATAGCAGCAATGTTCCAACATCTAGTGGAAAGCCTTCCCAGAAGACTGGAGGCTGTTATGGCAGCAAACGGGGACCAACTCCATATTCATGTCCATGATTTGTTTATGAGGTGTTCGACTAGCAGGTGTCCACATACTGTTGGTCATGTAGAATATCTCAACAGGCTGTATCATATAATTAGACCACATCAGTCATTTGTTACGATAATAATCTATATAAAGTCCAGTCATT
Source organism: Oncorhynchus keta (assembly GCF_023373465.1). Classification (NCBI taxonomy): domain Eukaryota; kingdom Metazoa; phylum Chordata; class Actinopteri; order Salmoniformes; family Salmonidae; genus Oncorhynchus; species Oncorhynchus keta. The sequence continues at coordinate 56,033 of NW_026285815.1, read as the reverse complement.
TGTTATGATAATACTCTATATAAAGTCCAGTCATTTGTTACGATAATAAGCTATATAAAGTCCAGTCATTTGTTAACTTCGATGTATGTGTGTATCTACCGACATTGTCGTGATATAGTGTGTTTTAAAGCGGCTTCATACATGAGAGTGGAGGGGCTAAACCCATAGAGGTAGATAGAGGGCTCATGCTACAACAGCCTTTGGGTCACTGGAGCTGTCTATCCAAGTCTATGGCTAAATCTCACTGGGTCACTGGAGCTGTCTATCCAAGTCTATGGCTAAACCTCACTGGGTCACTGGAGCTGTCTATCCAAGTCTATGGCTAAACCTCACTGGGTCACTGGAGCTGTCTATCCAAGTCTATGGCTAAACCTCACTGGGTCACTGGAGCTGTCTATCCAAGTCTACGGCTAAACCTCACTGGGTCACTGGAGCTGTCTATCCAAGTCTATGGCTAAACCCCACTGGGTCACTGGAGCTGTCTATCCAAGTCTATGGCTAAACCTCACTGGGTCACTGGAGCTGTCTATCCAAGTCTATGGATAAATCTCACTGGGTCACTGGAGCTGTCTATCCAAGTCTATGGATAAACCTCACTGGGTCACTGGAGCTGTCTATCCAAGTCTATGGATAAACCTCACTGGGTCACTGGAGCTGTCTATCCAAGTCTATGGATAAACCTCACTGGGTCACTGGAGCTGTCTATCCAAGTCTATGGCTAAACCCCACTGGGTCACTGGAGCTGTCTATCCAAGTCTATGGCTAAACCCCACTGGGTCACTGGAGCTGTCTATCCAAGTCTATGGCTAAACCTCACTGGGTCACTGGAGCTGTCTATCCAAGTCTATGGCTAAACCTCACTGGGTCACTGGAGCTGTCTATCCAAGTCTATGGCTAAACCCCACTGGGTCACTGGAGCTGTCTATCCAAGTCTATGGCTAAACCTCACTGGGTCACTGGTGCTGTCTATCCAAGTCTATGGCTAAACCCCACTGGGTCACTGGAGCTGTCTATCCAAGTCTATGGATAAACTTCACTGGGTCACTGGAGCTGTCTATACAAGTCTATGGCTAAACCTCACTGGGTCACTGGAGCTGTCTATCCAAGTCTATGGATAAACTTCACTGGGTCACTGGAGCTGTCTATACAAGTCTATGGCTAAACCCCACTGGGTCACTGGAGCTGTCTATCCAAGTCTATGGCTAAACCTCACTGGGTCACTGGTGCTGTCTATCCAAGTCTATGGCTAAACCCCACTGGGTCACTGGAGCTGTCTATCCAAGTCTATGGCTAAACCTCACTGGGTCACTGGTGCTGTCTATCCAAGTCTATGGCTAAACCCCACTGGGTCACTGGAGCTGTCTATCCAAGTCTATGGCTAAACCCCACTGGGTCACTGGAGCTGTCTATCCAAGTCTATGGCTAAACCCCACTGGGTCACTGGTGCTGTCTATCCAAGTCTATGGATAAACTTCACTGGGTCACTGGAGCTGTCTATACAAGTCTATGGCTAAACCTCACTGGGTCACTGGAGCTGTCTATCCAAGTCTATGGCTAAAACTCACTGTGTTGAACCTGTTGGTTAGGGCAGAGTTCAGGGGTTGGAGGTTAGAGGTCAGGGTTGTTGAGTTCACACTCTGTGTAGCAATACCTAGAGAGATACTATGATCCTGTAGGTTTTCAGTCCAACCCTCTTCCTGAATATCTACTGTCCTGTAGGTTTTCAGTCCAACCCTCTTCCTGGCTGTGTGGTGGAGGAGGTAGGCTAGGGTAAACAGAATGGCTGTGTGGTGGAGGAGGTAGGCTAGGGTAAACAGAATGGCTGTGTGGTGGAGGAGATAGGCTAGGGTAAACATAATGGCTGTGTGGTGGAGGAGGTAGGCTAGGGTAAACAGAATGGCTGTGTGGTGGAGGAGGTAGGCTAGGGTAAACAGAATGGCTGTGTGGTGTGGTGGAGGAGATAGGCTAGGGTAAACATAATGGCTGTATGGTGTGGTGGAGGAGGTAGGCTAGGGTAAACAGAATGTCTGTGTGGTGGAGGAGGTAGGCTAGGGTAAACAGAATGGCTGTGTGGTGTGGTGGAGGAGATAGGCTAGGGTAAACAGAATGGCCGTGTGGTGTGGTGGAGGAGGTAGGCTAGGGTAAACAGAATGGCTGTGTTGTGGAGGAGGTAGGCTAGGGTAAACAGAATGGCTGTGTGGTGGAGGAGGTAGGCTAGGGTAAACAGAATGGCTGTGTGGTGGAGGAGATAGGCTAGGGTAAACATAATGGCTGTGTGGTGTGGTGGAGGAGATAGGCTAGGGTAAACAGAATGGCTGTGTGGTGGAGGAGATAGGCTAGGGTAAACAGAATGGATGTGTGGTGGAGGAGGTAGGCTAGGGTAAACAGAATGGCTGTGTGGTGTGGTGGAGGAGATAGGCTAGGGTAAACAGAATGGCTGTGTGGTGGAGGAGATAGGCTAGGGTAAACATAATGGCTGTGTGGTGTGGTGGAGGAGATAGGCTAGGGTAAACAGAATGGCTGTGTGGTGGAGGAGGTAGGCTAGGGTAAACATAATGGCTGTGTGGTGTGGTGGAGGAGATAGGCTAGGGTAAACAGAATGGCTGTGTGGTGTGGTGGAGGAGATAGGCTAGGGTAAACAGAATGGCTGTGTGGTGGAGGAGATAGGCTAGGGTAAACATAATGGCTGTGTGGTGTGGTGGAGGAGATAGGCTAGGGTAAACAGAATGGCTGTGTGGTGGAGGAGATAGGCTAGGGTAAACATAATGGCTGTGTGGTGTGGTGGAGGAGATAGGCTAGGGTAAACAGAATGGCTGTGTGGTGGAGGAGGTAGGCTAGGGTAAACAGAATGGCTGTGTGGTGTGGTGGAGGAGATAGGCTAGGGTAAACAGAATGGCTGTGTGGTGGAGGAGATAGGCTAGGGTAAACAGAATGGCTGTGTGGTGGAGGAGGTAGGCTAGGGTAAACAGAATGGCTGTGTGGTGTGGTGGAGGAGGTAGGCTAGGGTAAACAGAATGGCTGTGTGTTATCAGTAATGTTGACACACTGAGGATGGACACACAGACACCCAAACACACACACCCAAACACACACAGACACCCAAACACACACACCCCTCCCTCCCTCCCTCACTACAACGGAAGGATATACACACAAACAAATAAATGCCTTCCATCCTGACCTAAATAGTCCCTTATTCTCGTGTATGTGTGTGTGTGTATGTGTGTGTGTGTGTGTGTGTGTGTGTGTGTGTGTGTGTGTGTGTGTGTGTGTGTGTGTGTGTGTGTGTGTGTGTGTGTGTGTGTGTGTGTGTGTGTGTGTCTAATAGTGTAATACCTCTAGTTCTGGTCCATGTCTAATAGTGTAATACCTCTAGTTCTGGTCCATGTCTAATAGTGTAATACCTCTAGTTCTGGTCCATGTCTAATAGTGTAATACCTCTAGTTCTGGTCCATGTCTAATAGTGTTATACCTCTAGTTCTGGTCCATGTCTAATAGTGTTATACCTCTAGTTCTGGTCCATGTCTAATAGTGTTATACCTCTAGTTCTGGTCCATGTCTAATAGTGTTATACCTCTAGTTCTGGTCCATGTCTAATAGTGTAATACCTCTAGTTCTGGTCCATGTCTAATAGTGTTATACCTCTAGTTCTGGTCCATGTCTAATAGTGTAATACCTCTAGTTCTGGTCCATGTCTAATAGTGTTATACCTCTAGTTCTGGTCCATGTCTAATAGTGTTATACCTCTAGTTCTGGTCCATGTCTAATAGTGTTATACCTCTAGTTCTGGTCCATGTCTAATAGTGTTATACCTCTAGTTCTGGTCCATGTCTAATAGTGTTATACCTCTAGTTCTGGTCCATGTCTAATAGTGTAATACCTCTAGTTCTGGTCCATGTCTAATAGTGTAATACCTCTAGTTCTGGTCCATGTCTAATAGTGTAATACCTCTAGTTCTGGTCCATGTCTAATAGTGTTATACCTCTAGTTCTGGTCCATGTCTAATAGTGTAATACCTCTAGTTCTGGTCCATGTCTAATAGTGTAATACCTCTAGTTCTGGTCCATGTCTAATAGTGTTATACCTCTAGTTCTGGTCCATGTCTAATAGTGTTATACCTCTAGTTCTGGTCCATGTCTAATAGTGTTATACCTCTAGTTCTGGTCCATGTCTAATAGTGTTATACCTCTAGTTCTGGTCCATGTCTAATAGTGTTATACCTCTAGTTCTGGTCCATGTCTAATAGTGTTATACCTCTAGTTCTGGTCCATGTCTAATAGTGTTATACCTCTAGTTCTGGTCCATGTCTAATAGTGTTATACCTCTAGTTCTGGTCCATGTCTAATAGTGTAATACCTCTAGTTCTGGTCCATGTCTAATAGTGTAATACCTCTAGTTCTGGTCCATGTCTAATAGTGTAATACCTCTAGTTCTGGTCCGTGTCTAATAGTGTAATACCTCTAGTTCTGGTCCATGTCTAATAGTGTTATACCTCTAGTTCTGGTCCATGTCTAATAGTGTTATACCTCTAGTTCTGGTCCATGTCTAATAGTGTTATACCTCTAGTTCTGGTCCATGTCTAATAGTGTAATACCTCTAGTTCTGGTCCATGTCTAATAGTGTAATACCTCTAGTTCTGGTCCATGTCTAATAGTGTTATACCTCTAGTTCTGGTCCATGTCTAATAGTGTAATACCTCTAGTTCTGGTCCATGTCTAATAGTGTAATACCTCTAGTTCTGGTCCATGTCTAATAGTGTAATACCTCTAGTTCTGGTCCATGTCTAATAGTGTAATACCTCTAGTTCTGGTCCATGTCTAATAGTGTAATACCTCTAGTTCTGGTCCATGTCTAATAGTGTAATACCTCTAGTTCTGGTCCATGTCTAATAGTGTTATACCTCTAGTTCTGGTCCATGTCTAATAGTGTTATACCTCTAGTTCTGGTCCATGTCTAATAGTGTTATACCTCTAGTTCTGGTCCATGTCTAATAGTGTTATACCTCTAGTTCTGGTCCATGTCTAATAGTGTTATACCTCTAGTTCTGGTCCATGTCTAATAGTGTTATACCTCTAGTTCTGGTCCATGTCTAATAGTGTAATACCTCTAGTTCTGGTCCATGTCTAATAGTGTTATACCTCTAGTTCTGGTCCATGTCTAATAGTGTTATACCTCTAGTTCTGGTCCATGTCTAATAGTGTAATACCTCTAGTTCTGGTCCATGTCTAATAGTGTAATACCTCTAGTTCTGGTCCATGTCTAATAGTGTTATACCTCTAGTTCTGGTCCATGTCTAATAGTGTTATACCTCTAGTTCTGGTCTATGTCTAATAGTGTTATACCTCTAGTTCTGGTCCATGTCTAATAGTGTTATACCTCTAGTTCTGGTCCATGTCTAATAGTGTAATACCTCTAGTTCTGGTCCATGTCTAATAGTGTAATACCTCTAGTTCTGGTCCATGTCTAATAGTGTTATACCTCTAGTTCTGGTCCATGTCTAATAGTGTTATACCTCTAGTTCTGGTCCATGTCTAATAGTGTTATACCTCTAGTTCTGGTCCATGTCTAATAGTGTTATACCTCTAGTTCTGGTCCATGTCTAATAGTGTTATACCTCTAGTTCTGGTCCATGTCTAATAGTGTTATACCTCTAGTTCTGGTCCATGTCTAATAGTGTTATACCTCTAGTTCTGGTCCATGTCTAATAGTGTTATACCTCTAGTTCTGGTCCATGTCTAATAGTGTTATACCTCTAGTTCTGGTCCATGTCTAATAGTGTTATACCTCTAGTTCTGGTCCATGTCTAATAGTGTTATACCTCTAGTTCTGGTCCATGTCTAATAGTGTTATACCTCTAGTTCTGGTCCATGTCTAATAGTGTTATACCTCTAGTCTACTTCTCTTCTTCTCTCTACTCTTCTGGGAAGGTTTTCCACTAGATGTTGGAACATTGCTGCTATAACAGCCTCCAGTCTTCTGGGAAGGCTTTCCACTAGATGCTGGAACATTGCTGCTATAACAGCCTCCAGTCTTCTGGGAAGGCTTTCCACTAGATGCTGGAACATTGCTGCTATAACAGCCTCCAGTCTTCTGGGAAGGCTTTCCACTAGATGTTGGAACATTGCTGCTATAACAGCCTCCAGTCTTCTGGGAAGGCTTTCCACTAGATGCTGGAACATTGCTGCTATAACAGCCTCCAGTCTTCTGGGAAGGCTTTCCACTAGATGTTGGAACATTGCTGCTATAACAGCCTCCAGTCTTCTGGGAAGGCTTTCAACTAGATGTTGGTACATTGCTGCAGGGGCTTGTTTCCATTCAGCCAAAAGAGCCTTAGTGAGGTCGGGCACTTATGCTGGGTGATTTGGCCTGTCTCACAGTCGGCCAGTTCTCCTGGTATCTATCAATTCCAGATGTGTCCGTGAGAATAGCAGATGGTGAAGCGCGATTCATCCCTCCAGAGAACCCGTGTCCACAGCCTTTACACCACTCCAGTCGACGCTTGGCATTGCGCATGGTGATCTTAGGCTTGTGTGCGGCTGCTCGGCCACGGAAACCCATTTCATGAAGCTCCGCGACGAACAGTTCTTGTGGTGACGTTGCTTCCAGAGCCAGTGTGAAACTCTGTAGTGAGTGAGTGCAACCGAGGACAGATGATTTTTACGACCTACACGCTTCAGCACTCAGTGGTCCCATTCTATGATCTTCTGATCTTCCTATCAGTTTCTACTTCACAATAACAGCACTTACAGTTGTCCAGGGCAGCTCTAGCAGGGCAGAAATTTGACCAACTGACTTGTTGGAAAGGTGGCATCGTATGACGGTGCAACGTTGAAAGTCACTGAGCTCTTCAGTTAAGTTCAGTACTGCCAATGTTTGTCTATGGAGATTGCATATCGGTGTGCCTGATTTTATACACCTGGGAATAGGGTGCCAGTTGAGGTTCCTGGACGAAAGAAGTGCACTATATAGGGAATAGGGTGCCATTGGGTCCTGGTCTAAGTTGAGGTTCCTGGACAGCTGTATTAGAGGTTTGGGGAAATGTTGAAACAGCAACAATTTATGAGTCCTAGTAAAACCAATTAGTGGTATCTGTCAGAGTTCCTCCTGTCTGCCACCAGCAGGCTGTCAGAGAGACGTGGAGGGATGAGGAGCTGGGCTTGTAAATCATATGGAGACGTTCCACCCTAGTCAATAAATCATCAACTACCATACATGTGGAGCTACACACACACACACACACACACACACACACACACACACACACACACACACACACACACACACACACACACACACACACACACACACACACACACACACACACACACACACACACACACACACACACACACACACACACACACACACACACACACACACACATCACGTGCACTCTGCCTGTGACAGGACATACTTTTAAAGCAGGAATGTAATTAATCCCATTAAATCAATCCGTTTATATACCTCTCTCTTCTGTCTCCCCCTCTCTTCTGTCTCCCCCTCTCTCCTCTCTCCCCCTCTCTCCTCTCTCCCCCTCTCTCCTCTCTCCCCTCTCTTCTGTCTCCCTCTCTCCTCTCTCCCCCTCTCTCTTCTGTCTCCCTCTCTCTTCTGTCTCCCTCTCTCTTCTGTCTCCCTCTCTTCTGTCTCCCTCTCTCTTCTGTCTCCCTCTCTCTTCTGTCTCCCTCTCTCTTCTGTCTTCCCCTCTCTCCTCTCTCCCCCTCTCTTCTGTCTCCCTCTCTCTTCTGTCTCCCTCTCTCTTCTGTCTCCCTCTCTCTTCTGTCTCCCTCTCTCTTCTGTCTTCCCCTCTCTCCTCTCTACCCCTCTCTCCTCTCTCCCCCTCCCTCTCCTCTCTCCCCCTCTCCCCTCTCTCCTCTCTCCCCCTCTCTTCTGTCTCCCTCTCTCTTCTGTCTCCCTCTCTCTTCTGTCTCCCTCTCTCTTCTGTCTCCCTCTCTCTTCTGTCTCCCTCTCTCTTCTGTCTTCCCCTCTCTTCTGTCTCCCTCTCTCTTCTGTCTCCCTCTCTCTTCTGTCTCCCTCTCTCTTCTGTCTCCCCCTCTCTTCTGTCTCCCTCTCTCTTCTGTCTCCCTCTCTCTTCTGTCTCCCCCTCTCTTCTGTCTCCCCCTCTCTTCTGTCTCCCTCTCTCTTCTGTCTCCCTCTCTCTTCTTTCTCCCTCTCTCTTCTGTCTCCCCCTCTCTTCTGTCTCCCTCTCTCTTCTGTCTCCCTCTCTCTTCTGTCTCCCCCTCTCTTCTGTCTCCCTCTCTCTTCTTTCTCCCTCTCTCTTCTGTCTCCCTCTCTCTTCTGTCTCCCTCTCTCTTCTGTCTCCCTCTCTCTTCTGTCTCCCTCTCTCTTCTGTCTCCCTCTCTCTTCTGTCTCCCTCTCTCTTCTGTCTCCCTCTCTCTTCTGTCTCCCCCTCTCTTCTGTCTCTCTCTCTCTCTACAGCTCAATCATGTGGAATAAAGGTTAGGGTATGAGAGCACACACATGTTATGTAATAACCTGTGGCCCAGCGTACTTGTACGGCTGGTGTGAATGTTGTTTCCACTGGGGGTTATGTTGTCCAATCAGAGCAGAGTCAGGGAGCTCTACATCCAGATCTAATGTAACTGGCCAAACCCTCCCGTAACCTGGACGACGCTGGGCCCATTGTGCACCGCCATATGGGACTCCCGATAACGGCCGGTTGTCACTCAGCCTGGAATCGAACCAGGGCCTGTAGTGATGCCTCTAGCACTGAGATGCAGTTCCTTAGATCGCTGCACCACTCGGGAGCCCCACTATACCTGCTGGATAGTCGGCCCTAACACACACACACACACTTATTTACATTCACATCCAATAAACACATCACACACAGTAGTTGTTTTATGTCTGTGTGGCAGACACGCTGTGTGGCTGACATGCTGTGTGGCTGACATGCTGTGTGGCTGACATGCTGTGTGGCTGGTACGCTGTGTGGCTGAGTGTTTGTCATCCTGTGTGGCTGGCATGCTGTGTGGCTGACACGCTGTGTGGCTGACATGCTGTGTGGCTGAGTGTTTGTCATCCTGTGTGGCTGGCATGCTGTGTGGCTGAGTGTTTGTCATCCTGTGTGGCTGGCATGCTGTGTGGCTGACACGCTGTGTGGCTGACACGCTGTGTGGCTGACATGCTGTGTGGCTGGTACGCTGTGTGGCTGAGTGTTTGTCATCCTGTGTGGCTGGCATGCTGGGTGGCTGACACGCTGTGTGGCTGAGTGTTTGTCATCCTGTGTGGCTGGCATGCTGTGTGGCTGACACGCTGTGTGGCTGGTACGCTGTGTGGCTGAGTGTTTGTCATCCTGTGTGGCTGGCACGCTGTGTGGCTGAGTGTTTGTCATCCTGTGTGGCTGACACGCTATGTGGCTGACACGCTGTGTGGCTGAGTGTTTGTCATCCTGTGTGGCTGGCACGCTGTGTGGCTGGCACGCTGTGTGGCTGACACGCTGTGTGGCTGAGTGTTTGTCATCCTGTGTGGCTGGCACGCTGTGTGGCTGGCACGCTGTGTGGCTGACACTGTGTGGCTGAGTGTTTGTCATCCTGTGTGGCTGGCACGCTGTGTGGCTGAGTGTTTGTCATCCTGTGTGGCTGGCACGCTGTGTGGCTGAGTGTTTGTCATCCTGTGTGGCTGGCACGCTGTGTGGCTGAGTGTTTGTCATCCTGTGTGGCTGGCACGCTGTGTGGCTGAGTGTTTGTCATCCTGTGTGGCTGGCACGCTGTGTGGCTGAGTGTTTGTCATCCTGTGTGGCTGGCACACTGTGTGGCTGGTACGCTGTGTGGCTGACAGAGACTCAGAGGGTGATCAGTCATTATCAGGTTCCAGTCATCATTTTGGAAAAGGAGAGGAGTAAGAGAGACATTACAACAGACTGATAGAGAGACATTACAACAGACTGATAGAGAGAGAGACATTACAACAGACTGATAGAGAGAGAGACATTACAACAGACTGATAGAGAGACATTACAACAGACTGATAGAGAGAGAGACATTACAACAGACTGATAGAGAGAGAGACATTACAACAGACTGATAGAGAGAGAGACATTACAACAGACTGATAGAGAGACATTACAACAGACTGATAGAGAGACATTACAACAGACTGATAGAGAGAGACATTACAACAGACTGATAGAGAGAGACATTACAACAGACTGATAGAGAGAGACATTACAACAGACTGATAGAGAGACATTACAACAGACTGATAGAGAGAGACATTACAACAGACTGATAGAGAGACATTACAACAGACTGATAGAGAGAGACATTACAACAGACTGATAGAGAGACATTACAACAGACTGATAGAGAGACATTACAACAGACTGATAGAGAGAGAGACATTACAACAGACTGATAGAGAGAGACATTACAACAGACTGATAGAGAGACATTACAACAGACTGATAGAGAGAGAGACATTACAACAGACTGATAGAGAGAGACATTACAACAGACTGATAGAGAGAGAGACATTACAACAGACTGATAGAGAGAGACATTACAACAGACTGATAGAGAGAGAGACATTACAACAGACTGATAGAGAGAGACATTACAACAGACTGATAGAGAGACATTACAACAGACTGATAGAGAGAGACATTACAACAGACTGATAGAGAGACATTACAACAGACTGATAGAGAGAGACATTACAACAGACTGATAGAGAGAGACATTACAACAGACTGATAGAGAGAGAGACATTACAACAGACTGATAGAGAGACATTACAACAGACTGATAGAGAGAGAGACATTACAACAGACTGATAGAGAGAGACATTACAACAGACTGATAGAGAGAGACATTACAACAGACTGATAGAGAGAGACATTACAACAGACTGATAGAGAGAGACATTACAACAGACTGATAGAGAGAGAGACATTACAACAGACTGATAGAGAGAGACATTACAACAGACTGATAGAGAGACATTACAACAGACTGATAGAGAGAGACATTACAACAGACTGATAGAGAGAGAGACATTACAACAGACTGATAGAGAGAGACATTACAACAGACTGATAGAGAGACATTACAACAGACTGATAGAGAGAGACATTACAACAGACTGATAGAGAGAGACATTACAACAGACTGATAGAGAGACATTACAACAGACTGATAGAGAGACATTACAACAGACTGATAGAGAGAGACATTACAACAGACTGATAGAGAGAGACATTACAACAGACTGATAGAGAGACATTACAACAGACTGATAGAGAGAGACATTACAACAGACTGATAGAGAGAGACATTACAACAGACTGATAGAGAGAGACATTACAACAGACTGATAGAGAGAGACATTACAACAGACTGATAGAGAGAGACATTACAACAGACTGATAGAGAGACATTACAACAGACTGATAGAGAGACATTACAACAGACTGATAGAGAGACATTACAACAGACTGATAGAGAGACATTACAACAGACTGATAGAGAGAGACATTACAACAGACTGATAGAGAGAGACATTACAACAGACTGATAGAGAGAGAGACATTACAACAGACTGATAGAGAGACATTACAACAGACTGATAGAGAGAGAGACATTACAACAGACTGATAGAGAGAGACATTACAACAGACTGATAGAGAGACATTACAACAGACTGATAGAGAGAGACATTACAACAGACTGATAGAGAGAGACATTACAACAGACTGATAGAGAGAGACATTACAACAGACTGATAGAGAGAGACATTACAACAGACTGATAGAGAGAGACATTACAACAGACTGAGAGACTGATAGAGAGAGACATTACAACAGACTGATAGAGAGACATTACAACAGACTGATAGAGAGACATTACAACAGACTGATAGAGAGACATTACAACAGACTGATAGAGAGACATTACAACAGACTGATAGAGAGACATTACAACAGACTGATAGAGAGACATTACAACAGACTGATAGAGAGAGACATTACAACAGACTGATAGAGAGACATTACAACAGACATTACAACAGACTGATAGAGAGACATTACAACAGACTGAGAGACATTACAACAGACTGATAGAGAGAGACATTACAACAGACTGATAGAGAGACATTACAACAGACTGATAGAGAGAGACATTACAACAGACTGATAGAGAGAGACATTACAACAGACTGATAGAGAGAGAGACATTACAACAGACTGATAGAGAGAGACATTACAACAGACTGATAGAGAGAGAGACATTACAACAGACTGATAGAGAGAGACATTAACAGACTGATAGACATGACTGATAGAGAGAGACATTACAACAGACTGATAGAGAGAGAGACATTACAACAGACTGATAGAGAGAGACATTACAACAGACTGATAGAGAGAGACATTACAACAGACTGATAGAGAGAGACATTACAACAGACTGATAGAGAGAGACATTACAACAGACTGATAGAGAGAGACATTACAACAGACTGATAGAGAGAGACATTACAACAGACTGATAGAGAGACATTACAACAGACTGATAGAGAGAGACATTACAACAGACTGATAGAGAGAGACATTACAACAGACTGATAGAGAGAGACATTACAACAGACTGATAGAGAGACATTACAACAGACTGATAGAGAGACATTACAACAGACTGATAGAGAGAGACATTACAACAGACTGATAGAGAGAGACATTACAACAGACTGATAGAGAGAGAGACATTACAACAGACTGATAGAGAGAGACATTACAACAGACTGATAGAGAGAGACATTACAACAGACTGATAGAGAGAGAGACATTACAACAGACTGATAGAGAGACATTACAACAGACTGATAGAGAGAGAGACATTACAACAGACTGATAGAGAGACATTACAACAGACTGATAGAGAGACATTACAACAGACTGATAGAGAGAGACATTACAACAGACTGATAGAGAGACATTACAACAGACTGATAGAGAGACATTACAACAGACTGATAGAGAGAGAGACATTACAACAGACTGATAGAGAGAGACATTACAACAGACTGATAGAGAGAGAGACATTACAACAGACTGATAGAGAGAGACATTACAACAGACTGATAGAGAGACATTACAACAGACTGATAGAGAGAGACATTACAACAGACTGATAGAGAGAGACATTACAACAGACTGATAGAGAGAGACATTACAACAGACTGATAGAGAGAGACATTACAACAGACTGATAGAGAGAGACATTACAACAGACTGATAGAGAGAGACATTACAACAGACTGATAGAGAGAGACATTACAACAGACTGATAGAGAGAGACATTACAACAGACTGATAGAGAGAGACATTACAACAGACTGATAGAGAGACATTACAACAGACTGATAGAGAGAGACATTACAACAGACTGATAGAGAGAGACATTACAACAGACTGATAGAGAGACATTACAACAGACTGATAGACATTACAACAGACTGATAGAGAGAGACATTACAACAGACTGATAGAGAGAGACATTACAACAGACTGATAGAGAGAGACATTACAACAGACTGATAGAGAGAGACATTACAACAGACTGATAGAGAGAGAGACATTACAACAGACTGATAGAGAGAGACATTACAACAGACTGATAGAGAGAGACATTACAACAGACTGATAGAGAGACATTACAACAGACTGATAGAGAGAGAGACATTACAACAGACTGATAGAGAGAGACATTACAACAGACTGATAGAGAGAGACATTACAACAGACTGATAGAGAGAGAGACATTACAACAGACTGATAGAGAGACATTACAACAGACTGATAGAGAGAGACATTACAACAGACTGATAGAGAGACATTACAACAGACTGATAGAGAGAGACATTACAACAGACTGATAGAGAGAGACATTACAACAGACTGATAGAGAGAGAGACATTACAACAGACTGATAGAGAGAGACATTACAACAGACTGATAGAGAGAGACATTACAACAGACTGATAGAGAGAGACATTACAACAGACTGATAGAGAGAGACATTACAACAGACTGATAGAGAGAGACATTACAACAGACTGATAGAGAGAGACATTACAACAGACTGATAGAGAGAGACATTACAACAGACTGATAGAGAGAGACATTACAACAGACTGATAGAGAGACATTACAACAGACTGATAGAGAGACATTACAACAGACTGATAGAGAGACATTACAACAGACTGATAGAGAGAGACATTACAACAGACTGATAGAGAGAGACATTACAACAGACTGATAGAGAGAGACATTACAACAGACTGATAGAGAGAGAGACATTACAACAGACTGATAGAGAGAGACATTACAACAGACTGATAGAGAGACATTACAACAGACTGATAGAGAGAGACATTACAACAGACTGATAGAGAGAGAGACATTACAACAGACTGATAGAGAGACATTACAACAGACTGATAGAGAGAGACATTACAACAGACTGATAGAGAGAGACATTACAACAGACTGATAGAGAGAGACATTACAACAGACTGATAGAGAGAGAGACATTACAACAGACTGATAGAGAGAGACATTACAACAGACTGATAGAGAGAGACATTACAACAGACTGATAGAGAGAGACATTACAACAGACTGATAGAGAGAGACATTACAACAGACTGATAGAGAGACATTACAACAGACTGATAGAGAGAGACATTACAACAGACTGATAGAGAGAGACATTACAACAGACTGATAGAGAGAGACATTACAACAGACTGATAGAGAGAGACATTACAACAGACTGATAGAGAGACATTACAACAGACTGATAGAGAGAGACATTACAACAGACTGATAGAGAGAGACATTACAACAGACTGATAGAGAGACATTACAACAGACTGATAGAGAGAGACATTACAACAGACTGATAGAGAGAGAGACATTACAACAGACTGATAGAGAGAGAGACATTACAACAGACTGATAGAGAGAGACATTACAACAGACTGATAGAGAGAGACATTACAACAGACTGATAGAGAGAGAGACATTACAACAGACTGATAGAGAGACATTACAACAGACTGATAGAGAGAGAGACATTACAACAGACTGATAGAGAGAGACATTACAACAGACTGATAGAGAGAGAGACATTACAACAGACTGATAGAGAGAGAGACATTACAACAGACTGATAGAGAGAGAGACATTACAACAGACTGATAGAGAGAGAGACATTACAACAGACTGATAGAGAGAGACATTACAACAGACTGATAGAGAGAGACATTACAACAGACTGATAGAGAGAGAGACATTACAACAGACTGATAGAGAGAGAGACATTACAACAGACTGATAGAGAGAGACATTACAACAGACTGATAGAGAGAGACATTACAACAGACTGATAGAGAGACATTACAACAGACTGATAGAGAGAGAGACATTACAACAGACTGATAGAGAGAGACATTACAACAGACTGATAGAGAGAGACATTACAACAGACTGATAGAGAGAGACATTACAACAGACTGATAGAGAGAGACATTACAACAGACTGATAGAGAGAGACATTACAACAGACTGATAGAGAGAGAGACATTACAACAGACTGATAGAGAGAGACATTACAACAGACTGATAGAGAGACATTACAACAGACTGATAGAGAGAGAGACATTACAACAGACTGATAGAGAGACATTACAACAGACTGATAGAGAGACATTACAACAGACTGATAGAGAGAGACATTACAACAGACTGATAGAGAGAGACATTACAACAGACTGATAGAGAGACATTACAACAGACTGATAGAGAGACATTACAACAGACTGAGAGAGAGACATTACAACAGACTGATAGAGAGAGACATTACAACAGACTGATAGAGAGAGACATTACAACAGACTGATAGAGAGAGAGACATTACAACAGACTGATAGAGAGACATTACAACAGACTGATAGAGAGAGACATTACAACAGACTGATAGAGAGAGACATTACAACAGACTGATAGAGAGAGACATTACAACAGACTGATAGAGAGACATTACAACAGACTGATAGAGAGAGACATTACAACAGACTGATAGAGAGAGACATTACAACAGACTGATAGAGAGAGAGACATTACAACAGACTGATAGAGAGACATTACAACAGACTGATAGAGAGAGACATTACAACAGACTGATAGAGAGAGACATTACAACAGACTGATAGAGAGACATTACAACAGACTGATAGAGAGAGACATTACAACAGACTGATAGAGAGAGACATTACAACAGACTGATAGAGAGACATTACAACAGACTGATAGAGAGACATTACAACAGACTGATAGAGAGAGACATTACAACAGACTGATAGAGAGACATTACAACAGACTTACAACAGACTGATAGAGAGAGAGACATTACAACAGACTGATAGAGAGAGAGACATTACAACAGACTGATAGAGAGAGACATTACAACAGACTGAGAGAGACATTACAACAGACTGATAGAGAGAGACATTACAACAGACTGATAGAGAGAGACATTACAACAGACTGATAGAGAGAGAGACATTACAACAGACTGATAGAGAGACATTACAACAGACTGATAGAGAGAGACATTACAACAGACTGATAGAGAGAGACATTACAACAGACTGATAGAGAGACATTACAACAGACTGATAGAGAGAGACATTACAACAGACTGATAGAGAGACATTACAACAGACTGATAGAGAGAGAGACATTACAACAGACTGATAGAGAGAGAGACATTACAACAGACTGATAGAGAGAGACATTACAACAGACTGATAGAGAGAGACATTACAACAGACTGATAGAGAGAGAGACATTACAACAGACTGATAGAGAGAGACATTACAACAGACTGATAGAGAGAGACTGATAGAGAGAGACATTACAACAGACTGATAGAGAGAGACATTACAACAGACTGATAGAGAGAGACATTACAACAGACTGATAGAGAGACATTACAACAGACTGATAGAGAGAGACATTACAACAGACTGATAGAGAGACATTACAACAGACTGATAGAGAGAGACATTACAACAGACTGATAGAGAGACATTACAACAGACTGATAGAGAGAGAGACATTACAACAGACTGATAGAGAGAGACATTACAACAGACTGAGAGAGACATAGAGAGAGACATTACAACAGACTGATAGAGAGACATTACAACAGACTGATAGAGAGAGACATTACAACAGACTGATAGAGAGACATTACAACAGACTGATAGAGAGAGAGACATTACAACAGACTGATAGAGAGAGACATTACAACAGACTGATAGAGAGAGACATTACAACAGACTGATAGAGAGACATTACAACAGACTGATAGAGAGACATTACAACAGACTGATAGAGAGACATTACAACAGACTGATAGAGAGAGACATTACAACAGACTGATAGAGAGAGACATTACAACAGACTGATAGAGAGAGAGACATTACAACAGACTGATAGAGAGACATTACAACAGACTGATAGAGAGAGACATTACAACAGACTGATAGAGAGAGACATTACAACAGACTGATAGAGAGAGACATTACAACAGACTGATAGAGAGACATTACAACAGACTGATAGAGAGAGACATTACAACAGACTGATAGAGAGAGACATTACAACAGACTGATAGAGAGAGACATTACAACAGACTGATAGAGAGAGACATTACAACAGACTGATAGAGAGACATTACAACAGACTGATAGAGAGACACATTACAACAGACTGATAGAGAGAGACATTACAACAGACTGATAGAGAGAGACATTACAACAGACTGATAGAGAGAGACATTACAACAGACTGATAGAGAGACATTACAACAGACTGATAGAGAGAGACATTACAACAGACTGATAGAGAGAGACATTACAACAGACTGATAGAGAGAGACATTACAACAGACTGATAGAGAGACATTACAACAGACTGATAGAGAGAGAGACATTACAACAGACTGATAGAGAGAGACATTACAACAGACTGATAGAGAGAGAGACATTACAACAGACTGATAGAGAGAGACATTACAACAGACTGATAGAGAGACATTACAACAGACTGATAGAGAGACATTACAACAGACTGATAGAGAGAGACATTACAACAGACTGATAGAGAGACATTACAACAGACTGATAGAGAGACATTACAACAGACTGATAGAGAGAGAGAGACATTACAACAGACTGATAGAGAGAGACATTACAACAGACTGATAGAGAGAGACATTACAACAGACTGATAGAGAGAGAGACATTACAACAGACTGATAGAGAGAGACATTACAACAGACTGATAGAGAGAGACATTACAACAGACTGATAGAGAGACATTACAACAGACTGATAGAGAGAGACATTACAACAGACTGATAGAGAGAGACATTACAACAGACTGATAGAGAGAGACATTACAACAGACTGAGAGAGAGAGACATTACAACAGACTGATAGAGAGACATTACAACAGACTGATAGAGAGAGACATTACAACAGACTGATAGAGAGAGACATTACAACAGACTGATAGAGAGAGACATTACAACAGACTGATAGAGAGACATTACAACAGACTGATAGAGAGAGACATTACAACAGACTGATAGAGAGAGACATTACAACAGACTGATAGAGAGACATTACAACAGACTGATAGAGAGACATTACAACAGACTGATAGAGAGACATTACAACAGACTGATAGAGAGAGACATTACAACAGACTGATAGAGAGAGAGACATTACAACAGACTGATAGAGAGACATTACAACAGACTGATAGAGAGACATTACAACAGACTGATAGAGAGAGACATTACAACAGACTGATAGAGAGAGAGACATTACAACAGACTGATAGAGAGAGACATTACAACAGACTGATAGAGAGACATTACAACAGACTGATAGAGAGACATTACAACAGACTGATAGAGAGACATTACAACAGACTGATAGAGAGAGAGACATTACAACAGACTGATAGAGAGAGACATTACAACAGACTGATAGAGAGAGACATTACAACAGACTGATAGAGAGAGACATTACAACAGACTGATAGAGAGAGAGACATTACAACAGACTGATAGAGAGACATTACAACAGACTGATAGAGAGAGACATTACAACAGACTGATAGAGAGACATTACAACAGACTGATAGAGAGAGACATTACAACAGACTGATAGAGAGAGAGACATTACAACAGACTGATAGAGAGAGACATTACAACAGACTGAGAGACATAGAGAGAGACATTACAACAGACTGATAGAGAGAGACATTACAACAGACTGATAGAGAGAGAGACATTACAACAGACTGATAGAGAGAGACATTACAACAGACTGATAGAGAGAGACATTACAACAGACTGATAGAGAGAGACATTACAACAGACTGATAGAGAGAGACATTACAACAGACTGATAGAGAGAGACATTACAACAGACTGATAGAGAGACATTACAACAGACTGATAGAGAGAGACATTACAACAGACTGATAGAGAGAGACATTACAACAGACTGAGTAGAGAGAGATTACAACAGACTGATAGAGAGACATTACAACAGACTGATAGAGAGAGACATTACAACAGACTGATAGAGAGAGACATTACAACAGACTGATAGAGAGAGAGACATTACAACAGACTGATAGAGAGAGAGACATTACAACAGACTGATAGAGAGAGACATTACAACAGACTGATAGAGAGAGACATTACAACAGACTGATAGAGAGAGACATTACAACAGACTGATAGAGAGAGACATTACAACAGACTGATAGAGAGAGAGACATTACAACAGACTGATAGAGAGAGAGACATTACAACAGACTGATAGAGAGAGACATTACAACAGACTGATAGAGAGAGACATTACAACAGACTGATAGAGAGAGACATTACAACAGACTGATAGAGAGAGACATTACAACAGACTGATAGAGAGACATTACAACAGACTGATAGAGAGAGAGACATTACAACAGACTGATAGAGAGAGACATTACAACAGACTGATAGAGAGAGACATTACAACAGACTGATAGAGAGAGAGACATTACAACAGACTGATAGAGAGAGACATTACAACAGACTGATAGAGAGAGACTGATAGAGAGACATTACAACAGACTGATAGAGAGAGACATTACAACAGACTGATAGAGAGAGAGACATTACAACAGACTGATAGAGAGACATTACAACAGACTGATAGAGAGAGACATTACAACAGACTGATAGAGAGAGACATTACAACAGACTGATAGAGAGAGAGACATTACAACAGACTGATAGAGAGAGACATTACAACAGACTGATAGAGAGACATTACAACAGACTGATAGAGAGAGACATTACAACAGACTGATAGAGAGAGACATTACAACAGACTGATAGAGAGAGACATTACAACAGACTGATAGAGAGAGAGACATTACAACAGACTGATAGAGAGAGACATTACAACAGACTGATAGAGAGACATTACAACAGACTGATAGAGAGAGACATTACAACAGACTGATAGAGAGAGACATTACAACAGACTGAGAGAGACATTACAACAGACTGATAGAGAGAGAGAGACATTACAACAGACTGATAGAGAGAGACATTACAACAGACTGATAGAGAGAGACATTACAACAGACTGATAGAGAGAGACATTACAACAGACTGATAGAGAGAGACATTACAACAGACTGATAGAGAGAGACATTACAACAGACTGATAGAGAGACATTACAACAGACTGATAGAGAGAGACATTACAACAGACTGATAGAGAGAGAGACATTACAACAGACTGATAGAGAGAGACATTACAACAGACTGATAGAGAGAGACATTACAACAGACTGATAGAGAGAGAGACATTACAACAGACTGATAGAGAGAGAGACATTACAACAGACTGATAGAGAGAGAGACATTACAACAGACTGAGAGAGACATAGACTGAGAGAGACATTACAACAGACTGATAGAGAGACATTACAACAGACTGATAGAGAGAGAGACATTACAACAGACTGATAGAGAGAGACATTACAACAGACTGATAGAGAGAGACATTACAACAGACTGATAGAGAGAGACATTACAACAGACTGATAGAGAGAGAGACATTACAACAGACTGATAGAGAGAGACATTACAACAGACTGATAGAGAGAGACATTACAACAGACTGATAGAGAGAGAGACATTACAACAGACTGATAGAGAGAGAGACATTACAACAGACTGATAGAGAGAGAGACATTACAACAGACTGAGAGAGAGAGACATTACAACAGACTGAGAGAGACATTACAACAGACTGATGAGAGAGAGACATTACAACAGAGAGAGACATTACAACAGACTGATAGAGAGAGACATTACAACAGACTGACATTACAACAGACTGATAGAGAGAGACATTACAACAGACTGATAGAGAGACATTACAACAGACTGATAGAGAGAGACATTACAACAGACTGATAGAGAGAGACATTACAACAGACTGATAGAGAGAGACATTACAACAGAGTGATAGAGAGAGACATTACAACAGACTGATAGAGAGAGACATTACAACAGACTGATAGAGAGAGACATTACAACAGACTGATAGAGAGAGACATTACAACAGACTGATAGAGAGAGACATTACAACAGACTGATAGAGAGAGACATTACAACAGACTGATAGAGAGAGACATTACAACAGACTGATAGAGAGAGACATTACAACAGACTGATAGAGAGACATTACAACAGACTGATAGAGAGACATTACAACAGACTGATAGAGAGACATTACAACAGACTGATAGAGAGAGACATTACAACAGACTGATAGAGAGAGACATTACAACAGACTGATAGAGAGAGAGACATTACAACAGACTGATAGAGAGAGAGACATTACAACAGACTGATAGAGAGACATTACAACAGACTGATAGAGAGAGACATTACAACAGACTGATAGAGAGAGACATTACAACAGACTGATAGAGAGACATTACAACAGACTGATAGAGAGAGACATTACAACAGACTGATAGAGAGAGACATTACAACAGACTGATAGACATTACAACAGACTGATAGAGAGAGAGACATTACAACAGACTGATAGAGAGAGACATTACAACAGACTGATAGAGAGACATTACAACAGACTGATAGAGAGAGACATTACAACAGACTGATAGAGAGACATTACAACAGACTGATAGAGAGACATTACAACAGACTGATAGAGAGAGACATTACAACAGACTGATAGAGAGAGAGACATTACAACAGACTGATAGAGAGAGACATTACAACAGACTGATAGAGAGAGACATTACAACAGACTGATAGAGAGAGAGACATTACAACAGACTGATAGAGAGACATTACAACAGACTGATAGAGAGAGACATTACAACAGACTGATAGAGAGAGAGACATTACAACAGACTGATAGAGAGAGACATTACAACAGACTGATAGAGAGAGACATTACAACAGACTGATAGAGAGAGACATTACAACAGACTGATAGAGAGAGACATTACAACAGACTGATAGAGAGACATTACAACAGACTGATAGAGAGACATTACAACAGACTGATAGAGAGAGAGACATTACAACAGACTGATAGAGAGAGACATTACAACAGACTGATAGAGAGAGACATTACAACAGACTGATAGACATTACAACAGACTGATAGAGAGACATTACAACAGACTGATAGAGAGAGACATTACAACAGACTGATAGAGAGAGACATTACAACAGACTGATAGAGAGAGACATTACAACAGACTGATAGAGAGACATTACAACAGACTGAGACTGATGAGAGACATTACAACAGACTGATAGAGAGAGACATTACAACAGACTGATAGAGAGAGACATTACAACAGACTGATAGAGAGACATTACAACAGACTGATAGAGAGACATTACAACAGACTGATAGAGAGACATTACAACAGACTGATAGAGAGACATTACAACAGACTGATAGAGAGAGAGACATTACAACAGACTGATAGAGAGACATTACAACAGACTGATAGAGAGAGACATTACAACAGACTGATAGAGAGAGACATTACAACAGACTGATAGAGAGAGACATTACAACAGACTGATAGACTTACAACAGACTGATAGAGAGACATTACAACAGACTGATAGAGAGACATTACAACAGACTGATAGAGAGACATTACAACAGACTGATAGAGAGAGACATTACAACAGACTGATAGAGAGAGAGACATTACAACAGACTGATAGAGAGACATTACAACAGACTGATAGAGAGACATTACAACAGACTGATAGAGAGACATTACAACAGACTGATAGAGAGAGACATTACAACAGACTGATAGAGAGACATTACAACAGACTGATAGAGAGACATTACAACAGAC